>NC_138764.1:12467994-12717095 GCF_965113315.1 Podarcis vaucheri
AAAGCTTGAAAATGCTCTCCTGAAATGTTTGGCACTCGAAACAGAAGGCTTTTTCTCACAGGACAAGAAATCAGCCCTCAAAAACCTAACCGGCGGAAAAGACTTTTTAGAAAAAATTCCTAAGCCCCGGGGTCACAATTTCAGCAAAAATCTGGCTTTTGGCAATTCAATCAAAAATGGTGCCAAAAGCTTGAAAATGCTCCCCTGAAAGGTTTGGCACTCGAAACAGAAGGCTTTTTATCACAGGACAAGAAATCAGCCCTCAAAAACTTAACCGGCAGAAAATATTTTTTGAAAAAATCCCTAAACCCCGGGTCACAATTTCAGCAAAAATCTGGCTTTTGGCAATTCACTCAAAAATGGTGCCAAAAGCTTGAAAATGCTCCCCTGAAAGGTTTGGCACTCGAAACAGAAGGCTTTTTATCACTGGACAAGAAAGCAGCCCTCAAAAACTTAACCGGCAGAAAATATTTTTTTGAAAAAATCCCGAACCCCCGGGGTCACAATTTCAGCAAAAATCTGACTTTTGGCAATTCACTCAAAAATGGTTCCAAAAGCTTGAAAATGTTCTCATTAAATGTTTGGCACTCGAAACAGAAGGCTTGTTATCACAGGACAAGAAATCAGCCCTCAAAAACCTAACCGGCGGAAAATATTTTTTTGAAGAAATCACTAACCCCTGGGGTCACAATTTCAGCAAAAATCTGACTTTTACAATTCACTCAAAAATGGTGCCAAAAGCTTTATAATGATCTCCTGAAATGTTTGGCACTCGAAACAGAAGGCTTGTTATCACAGGACAAGAAATCAGCCCTCAAAAACCTAACTGGCGGAAAATATTTTTTTGAAGAAATCCCTAACCCCCGGGGTCACAATTTCAGCAAACATCTGACTTTTGGCAATTCACTCAAAAATGGTGCCAAAAGCTTGAAAATGTTCTCCTGAAATGTTTGGCACTCGAAACAGAAGGCTTTTTCTCACAGGACAAGAAATCAGCCCTCAAAAACCTAACCGGCGGAAAAGACTTTTTAGAAAAAATTCCTAAGCCCCGGGGTCACAATTTCAGCAAAAATCTGGCTTTTGGCAATTCAATCAAAAATGGTGCCAAAAGCTTGAAAATGCTCCCCTGAAAGGTTTGGCACTCGAAACAGAAGGCTTTTTATCACAGGACAAGAAATCAGCCCTCAAAAACTTAACCGGCAGAAAATATTTTTTTGAAAAAATCCCTAAACCCCGGGGTCACAATTTCAGCAAAAATCTGGCTTTTGGCAATTCACTCAAAAATGGTGCCAAAAGCTTGAAAATGCTCCCCTGAAAGGTTTGGCACTCGAAACAGAAGGCTTTTTATCACTGGACAAGAAAGCAGCCCTCAAAAACTTAACCGGCAGAAAATATTTTTTTGAAAAAATCCCGAACCCCCGGGTCACAATTTCAGCAAAAATCTGACTTTTGGCAATTCACTCAAAAATGGTTCCAAAAGCTTGAAAATGTTCTCATTAAATGTTTGGCACTCGAAACAGAAGGCTTGTTATCACAGGACAAGAAATCAGCCCTCAAAAACCTAACCGGCGGAAAATATTTTTTTGAAGAAATCACTAACCCCTGGGGTCACAATTTCAGCAAAAATCTGACTTTTACAATTCACTCAAAAATTGTGCCAAAAGCTTGATAATGATCTCCTGAAATGTTTGGCACTCGAAACAGAAGGCTTGTTATCACAGGACAAGAAATCAGCCCTCAAAAACCTAACCGGCGGAAAATACTTTTTTTCAAAAAATTCCTAAGCCCCGGGGTCACAATTTCAGCAAAAATCTGACTTTCGGCAATTCACTCAAAAATGGTGCCAAAAGCTTGAAAATGCTCCCCTGAAAGGTTTGGCACTGGAAACAGAGACTTTTTATCACAGGACAAGAAATCAGCCCTCAAAAACTTAACCGGCAGAAAATATTTTTTTGATGAAATCCCTAACCCCCGGGGTCACAATTTCAGCAAAAATCTGACTTTTGGCAATTGACTCAAAAATGGTGACAAAAGCTTGAAAATGCTCCCCTGAAAGGTTTGGCACTCGAAACAGAAGGCTTTTTATCACAGGACAAGAAATCAGTTCTCAAAAACTTAACCGGCAGAAAATATTTTTTTGAAGAAATCCCTAACCCCCGGGGTCACAATTTCAGCAAAAATCTGACTTTTGGCAATTCACTCAAAAATGGTGCCAAAAGCTTGAAAATGCTCTCCTGAAAGGTTTGGCACTCGAAACAGAAGGCATTTTATCACAGTACAAGAAATCAGCCCTCAAAACCTTAACCGGTGGAAAAGACTTTTTTGAAAAAATTCCTAAGCCCCGGGGTCACAATTTCAGCAAAAATCTGCCTTTGGCAATTCACTCAAAAATGGTGCCAAAAGCTTGAAAATGCTCCCCTGAAAGGTTTGGCACTCGAAACAGAAGGCTTTTTATCACAGGACAAGAAATCAGCCCTCAAAAACTTAACCGGCAGAAATTTTTTTTTGAAAGAAATCCCTAACCCCTGGGGTCACAATTTCAGCAAAAATCTGACTTTTGGCAATTCACTCAAATATGGTGCCAAAAGCTTGAAAATGCTCTCCTGAAAGGTTTGGCACTCGAAACAGAAGGCATTTTATCACAGGACAAGAAATCAGCCCTCAAAAACTTAACCGGCGGAAAAGACTTTTTTGAAAAAATTCCTAAGCCCCGGGGTCACAATTTCAGCAAAAATCTGGCTTTTGGCAATCCACTCAAAAATGGTGCCAAAAGCTTGAAAATGCTCCCCTGAAAGGTTTGGCACTCGAAACAGAAGGCTTTTTATCACAGGACAAGAAATCAGCCCTCAAAAACTTAACCGGAAGAAAATATTTTTTTTTTAAGAAATCCCTAACCCCCGGGGTCACAATTTCAGTAAAAATCTGGCTTTTGGCAATTCACTCAAAAATGGTGCCAAAAGCTTGAAAATGCTCCCCTGAAAGGTTTGGCACTCGAAACAGAAGGCTTGTTATCACAGGAGAAGAAATCAGCCCTCAAAAACTTAACCGGCAGAAAATATTTTTTTGAAGAAATCCCTAAACCCCGGTGTCAGAATTTCAGCAAAAATCTGACTTTTGGCAATTCACTCAAAAATGGTGCCAAAAGCTTGAAAATGTTCTCCTGAAATGTTTGGTATTCGAAACAGAAGGCTTGTTATCACAGGACAAGAAATCAGCCCTCAAAAACCTAACCGATGGGAAAGACTTCTTTTCAAAAAATTCCTAAGCCCCGGGGTCACAATTTCAGCAAAAATCTGGCTTTCGGCAATTCACTCAAAAATGGTGCCAAAAGCTTGAAAATGCTCTCCTGAAAGGTTTGGCACTCGAAACAGAAGGCTTGTTATCACAGGACAAGAAATCAGCCCTCAAAAACCTAACCGGCGGAAAAGATTTTTATGAAAAAATTCCTAAGCCCCGGGGTCACAATTTCAGCAAAAATCTGACTTTTGGCAATTCACTCAAAAATGGTGCCAAAAGCTTGAAAATGCTCCCCTGAAAGGTTTGGCACTCGAAACAGAAGGCTTTTTATCACAGGACAACAAATCAGCCCTCAAAAACTTAACCGGCAGAAAATATTTTTTTGATGAAATCCCTAACCCCCGGGGTCACAATTTCAGCAAAAATCTGACTTTTGGCAATTGACTCAAAAATGGTGCCAAAAGCTTGAAAATGCTCCCCTGAAAGGTTTGGCACTCGAAACAGAAGGCTTTTTATCACAGGACAAGAAATCAGTCCTCAAAAACTTAACCGGCAGAAAATATTTTTTTTAAGAAATCCCTAACCCCCGGGGTCACAATTTCAGCAAAAATCTGACTTTTGGCAATTCACTCAAAAATGGTGCCAAAAGCTTGAAAATGCTCTCCTGAAAGGTTTGGCACTCGAAACAGAAGGCTTTTTATCACAGGACAAGAAATCAGTCCTCAAAAACTTAACCGTCAGAAAATATTTTTTTGAAAAAATCCCTAACCCCCACGGTCACAATTTCAGCAAAAATCTGACTTTTGGCAATTCACTCAAAAATGGTGCCAAATGCTTGAAAATGCTCCCCTGAAAGGTTTGGAACTCGAAACAGAAGGCTTTTTATCACAGGACAAGAAATCAGCCCTCAAAAACTTAACCGGCAGAAAATATTTTTTTGAAGAAATCCCTAACCCCCGGGGTCACAATTTCAGCAAAAATCTGACTTTTGGCAATTCACTCAAAAATTGTGCCAAAAGCTTGAAAATGCTCTCCTGAAAGGTTTGGCACTCGAAACAGAAGGCTTTTTATCACAGGACAACAAATCAGCCCTCAAAAACTTAACCGGCAGAAAACATTTTTTTGATGAAATCCCTAACCCCCGGGGTCACAATTTCAGCAAAAATCTGACTTTTGGCAATTGACTCAAAAATGGTGCCAAAAGCTTGAAAATGCTCCCCTGAAAGGTTTGGCACTCGAAACAGAAGGCTTTTTATCACAGGACAAGAAATCAGTCCTCAAAAACTTAACCGGCAGAAAATATTTTTTTTAAGAAATCCCTAACCCCCGGGGTCACAATTTCAGCAAAAATCTGACTTTTGGCAATTCACTCAAAAATGGTGCCAAAAGCTTGAAAATGCTCTCCTGAAAGGTTTGGCACTCGAAACAGAAGGCTTTTTATCACAGGACAAGAAATCAGTCCTCAAAAACTTAACCGTCAGAAAATATTTTTTTGAAAAAATCCCTAACCCCCACGGTCACAATTTCAGCAAAAATCTGACTTTTGGCAATTCACTCAAAAATGGTGCCAAATGCTTGAAAATGCTCCCCTGAAAGGTTTGGAACTCGAAACAGAAGGCTTTTTATCACAGGACAAGAAATCAGCCCTCAAAAACGTAACCGGCAGAAAATATTTTTTTGAAGAAATCCCTAACCCCCGGGGTCACAATTTCAGCAAAAATCTGACTTTTGGCAATTCACTCAAAAATTGTGCCAAAAGCTTGAAAATGCTCTCCTGAAAGGTTTGGCACTCGAAACAGAAGGCATTTTATCACAGTACAAGAAATCAGCCCTCAAAAACTTAACCGGCAGAAATTATTTTTTTGAAAAAATCCCTAACCCCCACGGTCACAATTTCAGCAAAAATCTGACTTTTGGCAATTCACTCAAAAATGGTGCCAAAAGCTTGAAAATGCTCCCCTGAAAGGTTTTTCACTCGAAACAGAAGGCTTTTTATCACAGGACAAGAAATCAGCCATCAAAAACCTAACCGGCGGAAAAGACTTTTTTGAAAAAATCCCTAACCCCCGGGGTCACAATTTTAGCAAAAATCTGACTTTTGGCATTTCACTCAAAAATGGTGCCAAAAGCTTGAAAATGCTCTCCTGAAAGGTTTGGCACTCGAAACAGAAGGCTTTTTATCACAGGACTAGAAATCAGCCCTCAAAAACTTAACTGGCAGAAAATATTTTTTTGAAGAAATCACTAACCCCCACGGTCACAATTTCAGCAAAAATCTGACTTTTGGCAATTCACTCAAAAATGGTGCCAAAAGCTTGAAAATGCTCCCCCCTGAAAGGTTTTTCACTCGAAAAAAAAAGGCTTTTTATCACAGGACAAGAAATCAGCCCTCAAAAACTTAACCGGCAGAAAATTTTTTTTTGAAGAAATCCCTAAGCCCCGGGGTCACAATTTCAGCAAAAATCTGACTTTTGGCAATTCACTCAAAAATGGTGCCAAAAGCTTGAAAATGTTCTCCTGAAATGTTTGGCACTCGAAACAGAAGGCTTGTTATCACAGGACAAGAAATCAGCCCTCAAAAACCTAACCGGCGGAAAATATTTTTTTGAAGAAATCCCTAACCCCCGGGGTCACAATTTCAGCAAACATCTGACTTTTGGCAATTCACTCAAAAATGGTTCCAAAAGCTTGAAAATGCTCTCCTGAAATGTTTGGCACTCGAAACAGAAGGCTTTTTATCACAGGACAAGAAATCAGCCCTCAAAAACTTAACTGGCAGAAAATTTTTTTTTTGAAGAAATCCCTAAGCCCCGGGGTCACAATTTCAGCAAAAATCTGACTTTTGGCAATTCAATCAAAAATGGTGCCAAAAGCTTGAAAATGTTCTCCTGAAATGTTTGGCACTCGAAACAGAAGGCTTGTTATCACAGG
Source organism: Podarcis vaucheri (assembly GCF_965113315.1). Classification (NCBI taxonomy): domain Eukaryota; kingdom Metazoa; phylum Chordata; class Lepidosauria; order Squamata; family Lacertidae; genus Podarcis; species Podarcis vaucheri. Next base: position 12,474,163 of record NC_138764.1, read on the forward strand.
ACAAGAAATCAGCCCTCAAAAACCTAACCGGCGGAAAATATTTTTTTGAAGAAATCCCTAACCCCCGGGGTCACAATTTCAGCAAACATCTGACTTTTGGCAATTCACTCAAAAATGGTGCCAAAAGCTTGAAAATGTTCTCCTGAAATGTTTGGCACTCGAAACAGAAGGCTTTTTTTCACAGGACAAGAAATCAGCCCTCAAAAACCTAACCGGCGGAAAAGACTTTTTAGAAAAAATTCCTAAGCCCCGGGGTCACAATTTCAGCAAAAATCTGGCTTTTGGCAATTCAATCAAAAATGGTGCCAAAAGCTTGAAAATGCTCCCCTGAAAGGTTTGGCACTCGAAACAGAAGGCTTTTTATCACAGGACAAGAAATCAGCCCTCAAAAACTTAACCGGCAGAAAATATTTTTTTGAAAAAATCCCTAAACCCCGGGGTCACAATTTCAGCAAAAATCTGGCTTTTGGCAATTCACTCAAAAATGGTGCCAAAAGCTTGAAAATGCTCCCCTGAAAGGTTTGGCACTCGAAACAGAAGGCTTTTTATCACTGGACAAGAAAGCAGCCCTCAAAAACTTAACCGGCAGAAAATATTTTTTTGAAAAAATCCCGAACCCCCGGGGTCACAATTTCAGCAAAAATCTGACTTTTGGCAATTCACTCAAAAATGGTTCCAAAAGCTTGAAAATGTTCTCATTAAATGTTTGGCACTCGAAACAGAAGGCTTGTTATCACAGGACAAGAAATCAGCCCTCAAAAACCTGACCGGCGGAAAATATTTTTTTGAAGAAATCACTAACCCCTGGGGTCACAATTTCAGCAAAAATCTGACTTTTACAATTCACTCAAAAATGGTGCCAAAAGCTTGATAATGATCTCCTGAAATGTTTGGCACTCGAAACAGAAGGCTTGTTATCACAGGACAAGAAATCAGCCCTCAAAAACCTAACCGGCGGAAAATACTTTTTTTCAAAAAATTCCTAAGCCCCGGGGTCACAATTTCAGCAAAAATCTGGCTTTCGGCAATTCACTCAAAAATGGTGCCAAAAGCTTGAAAATGCTCCCCTGAAAGGTTTGGCACTCGAAACAGAAGGCTTTTTATCACAGGACAAGAAATCAGCCCTCAAAAACTTAACCGGCAGAAAATATTTTTTTGAAGAAATCCCTAACCCCCGGGGTCACAATTTAAGGAAAAATCTGACTTTTGGCAATTCCCTCAAAAATGGTGCCAAAAGCTTGAAAATGCGCCCCTGAAAGGTTTGGCACTGGAAACAGAAGGCTTTTTATCACAGGACAAGAAATCAGCCCTCAAAAACTTAACCGGCAGAAAATATTTTTTTGAAAAAATCCCTAAACCCCGGGGTCACAATTTCAGCAAAAATCTGGCTTTTGGCAATTCATTCAAAAATGGTGCCAAAAGCTTGAAAATGCTCCCCTGAAAGGTTTGGCACTCGAAACAGAAGGCTTTTTATCACTGGACAAGAAAGCAGCCCTCAAAAACTTAACCGGCAGAAAATATTTTTTTGAAAAAATCCCGAACCCCCGGGGTCACAATTTCAGCAAAAATCTGACTTTTGGCAATTCACTCAAAAATGGTTCCAAAAGCTTGAAAATGTTCTCATTAAATGTTTGGCACTCGAAACAGAAGGCTTGTTATCACAGGACAAGAAATCAGCCCTCAAAAACCTAACCGGCGGAAAATATTTTTTTGAAGAAATCACTAACCCCTGGGGTCACAATTTCAGCAAAAATCTGACTTTTACAATTCACTCAAAAATGGTGCCAAAAGCTTGAAAATGCTCCCCTGAAAGGTTTGGCACTCGAAACAGAAGGCTTTTTATCACAGGACAAGAAATCAGCCCTCAAAAACTTAACCGGCAGAAAATATTTTTTTGAAGAAATCCCTAACCCCCGGGGTCACAATTTAAGGAAAAATCTGACTTTTGGCAATTCCCTCAAAAATGGTGCCAAAAGCTTGAAAATGCGCCCCTGAAAGGTTTGTCACTGGAAACAGAGGCTTTTTATCACAGGACAAGAAATCAGCCCTCAAAAACTTAACCGGCAGAAAATATTTTTTTTGAAAAAATCCCTCACCCCCGGCATCACAATTTCAGCAAAAATCTGGCTTTTGGCAATTCACTCTAAAATGGTTCCAAAAGCTTGAAAATGTTCTCCTGAAATGTTTGGCGCTCCAAACAGAAGGCTTGTTATCACAGGACAAGAAATCAGCCCTCAAAAACCTAACCGGCGGAAAAGACTTTTTTGAAAAAATTCCGAATCCCCGGGGACACAATTTCAGCAAAAATCTGGCTTTTGGCAATTCACTCAAAAATGGTGCCAAAAGCTTGAAAATGCTCCCCTGAAAGGTTTGGCACTGGAAACAGAAGGCTTTTTATCACATGACAAGAAATCAGCCCTCAAAAACTTAACCGGCAGAAAATATTTTTTTGAAGAAATCCCTAACCCCCGGGGTCACAATTTCAGCAAAAATCTGACTCTTGGCAATTCACTCAAAAATGGTGCCAAAAGCTTGAAAATGCTCCCCTGAAAGGTTTGGCACTCGAAACAGAAGGCTTTTTATCACAGGACAAGAAATCAGCCCTCCAAAACTTAACCGGCAGAAAATATTTTTTTGAAGAAATCCCTAACCCCCGGGGTCACAATTTCAGCAAAAATCTGACTTTTGGCAATTCCCTCAAAAATGGTGCCAAAAGCTTGAAAATGCTCTCCTGAAAGGTTTGGCACTCGAAACAGAAGGCATTTTATCACACTACAAAAAATCAGCCCTCAAAAATTTAACCGGCAGAAAATATTTTTTTTGAAAAAATCCTTCACCCCCGGCATCACAATTTCAGCAAAAATCTGGCTTTTGGCAATTCACTCTAAAATGGTTCCAAAAGCTTGAAAATGTTCTCCTGAAATGTTTGGCACTCCAAACAGAAGGCTTGTTATCACAGGACAAGAAATCAGCCCTCAAAAACCTAACCGGCGGAAAAGACTTTTTTGAAAAAATTCCTATGCCCCGGGGTCACAATTTCAGCAAAAATCTGACTTTTGGCAATTCACTCAAAAATGGTGCCAAAAGGTTGAAAATGTTCTCCTGAAATGTTTGGCAGTCGAAACAGAAGGCTTGTTATCACAGGACAAGAAATCAGCCCTCAAAAACCTAACCGGCGGAAAAGACTTTTTTGAAAAAATTCCTAAGCCCCGGGGTCACAACTTCAGCAAAAATCTGACTTTTGGCAATTCACTCAAAAATGGTGCCAAAAGCTTGAAAATGCTCTCCTGAAAGGTTTGGCACTCAAAACAGAAGGCTTTTTATCACAGGACAAGAAATCAGCCCTCAAAAACCTAACCGGCGGAAAAGACTTTTTTGAAAAAATTCCTGAGCCCCGGGGTCAAAATTTCAGCAAAAATCTGACTTTTACAATTCACTCAAAAATGGTGCCAAAAGCTTGAAAATGCTCTCCTGAAAGGTTTGGCACTCGAAACAGAAGGCTTTTTATCACAGGACAAGAAATCAGCCCTCAAAAACTTAACCGGCAGAAAATATTTTTTTGAAGAAATCCCTAACCCCCGGGGTCACAATTTCAGCAAAAATCTGACTTTAGGCAATTCACTTAAAAATGGTGCCAAAAGCTTGAAAATGTTCTCCTGAAATGTTTGGCACTCGAAACAGAAAGCTGGTTATCACAGGACAAGAAGTCAGCCCTCAAAAACTTAACCGGCAGAAAATATTTTTTTGAAAAAATCCCTAACCCCTGGGGTCACAATTTCAGCAAAAATCTGACATTTGGCAATTCACTCAAAAATGGTGCCAAAAGCTTGAAAATGCTCTCCTGAAGGGTTTGGCACTCGAAACAGAACACATTTTATCACAGGACAAGAAATCAGCCCTCAAAAACTTAACCCGCAGAAAATATTTTTTTTAGGAAATCCCTAAGCCCCGGGTCACAATTTCAGCAAAAATCTGACTTTTGGCAATTCACTCAAAAATGGTGCAAAAAGCTTGAAAATGTTGTCCTGAAATGTTTGGCACTCGAAACAGAAGGCTTTTTATCACAGGACAAGAAATCAGCCCTCAAAAACCTAACCGGCGGAAAAGACTTTTTTGAAAAAATTCCTAAGCCCCGGGGTCACAATTTCAGCAAAAATCTGACTATTACAATTCACTCAAAAATGGTGCCAAAAGCTTGAAAATGCTCTCCTGAAAGGTTTGGCACTCGAAACAGAAAGCTGGTTATCACAGGACAAGAAGTCAGCCCTCAAAAACTTAACCGGCAGAAAATATTTTTTTGAAAAAATCCCTAACCCCTGGGGTCACAATTTCAGCAAAAATCTGACATTTGGCAATTCACTCAAAAATGGTGCCAAAAGCTTGAAAATGCTCTCCTGAAGGGTTTGGCACTCGAAACAGAACACATTTTATCACAGGACAAGAAATCAGCCCTCAAAAACTTAACCCGCAGAAAATATTTTTTTTAGGAAATCCCTAAGCCCCGGGTCACAATTTCAGCAAAAATCTGACTTTTGGCAATTCACTCAAAAATGGTGCAAAAAGCTTGAAAATGTTGTCCTGAAATGTTTGGCACTCGAAACAGAAGGCTTTTTATCACAGGACAACAAATCAGCCCTCAAAAACCTAACCGGCGGAAAAGACTTTTTTGAAAAAATTCCTAAGCCCCGGGGTCACAATTTCAGCAAAAATCTGACTATTACAATTCACTCAAAAATGGTGCCAAAAGCTTGAAAATGCTCTCCTGAAAGGTTTGGCACTCGAAACAGAAGGCTTTTTATCACAGGACAAGAAATCAGCCCTCAAAAACTTAACCGGCAGAAAATATTTTTTTGAAGAAATCCCTAACCCCCGGGGTCACAATTTCAGCAAAAATCTGACTTTTGGCAATTCACTTAAAAATGGTGCCAAAAGCTTGAAAATCTTCTCCTGAAATGTTTGGCACTCGAAACAGAAGGCTTGTTATCACAGGACAAGAAATCAGCCCTCAAAAACTTAACCGGCAGAAAATATTTTTTTGAAGAAATCCCTAACCCCCGGGGTCACAATTTCAGCAAAAATCTGACTTTTGGCAATTCCCTCAAAAATGGTGCCAAAAGCTTGAAAATGCTCTCCTGAAAGGTTTGGCACTCGAAACAGAAGGCATTTTATCACAGTACAAACAATCAGCCCTCAAAAACTTAACCGGCAGAAAATATTTTTTTGAAAAAAATCCCTAACCCCCAGGGTCACAATTTCAGCAAAAATCTGACTTTTGGCAATTCACTCAAAAATGGTGCCAAAAGGTTGAAAATGTTCTCCTGAAATGTTTGGCAGTCGAAACAGAAGGCTTGTTATCACAGGACAAGAAATCAGCCCTCAAAAACCTAACCGGCGGAAAATACTTTTTTGAAAAAATTCCTAAGCCCCGGGGTCACAACTTCAGCAAAAATCTGACTTTTGGCAATTCACTCAAAAATGGTGCCAAAAGCTTGAAAATGCTCTCCTGAAAGGTTTGGCACTCAAAACAGAAGGCTTTTTATCACAGGACAAGAAATCAGCCCTCAAAAACCTAACCGGCGGAAAAGACTTTTTTGAAAAAATTCCTAAGCCCCGGGGTCACAATTTCAGCAAAAATCTGACTTTTACAATTCACTCAAAAATGGTGCCAAAAGCTTGAAAATGCTCTCCTGAAAGGTTTGGCACTCGAAACAGAAGGCTTTTTATCACAGGACAAGAAATCAGCCCTCAAAAACTTAACCGGCAGAAAATATTTTTTTGAAGAAATCCCTAACCCCCGGGGTCACAATTTCAGCAAAAATCTGACTTTTGGCAATTCACTTAAAAATGGTGCCAAAAGCTTGAAAATGTTCTCCTGAAATGTTTGGCACTCGAAACAGAAAGCTGGTTATCACAGGACAAGAAGTCAGCCCTCAAAAACTTAACCGGCAGAAAATATTTTTTTGAAAAAATCCCTAACCCCTGGGGTCACAATTTCAGCAAAAATCTGACATTTGGCAATTCACACAAAAATGGTGCCAAAAGCTTGAAAATGCTCTCCTGAAGGGTTTGGCACTCGAAACAGAACACATTTTATCACAGGACAAGAAATCAGCCCTCAAAAACTTAACCGGCAGAAAATATTTTTTTGAAGAAATCCCTAACCCCCGGGGTCACAATTTCAGCAAAAATCTGACTTTTGGCAATTCACTTAAAAATGGTGCCAAAAGCTTGAAAATGTTCTCCTGAAATGTTTGGCACTCGAAACAGAAAGCTGGTTATCACAGGACAAGAAGTCAGCCCTCAAAAACTTAACCGGCAGAAAATATTTTTTTGAAAAAATCCCTAACCCCTGGGGTCACAATTTCAGCAAAAATCTGACATTTGGCAATTCACTCAAAAATGGTGCCAAAAGCTTGAAAATGCTCTCCTGAAGGGTTTGGCACTCGAAACAGAACACATTTTATCACAGGACAAGAAATCAGCCCTCAAAAACTTAACCCGCAGAAAATATTTTTTTTAGGAAATCCCTAAGCCCCGGGTCACAATTTCAGCAAAAATCTGACTTTTGGCAATTCACTCAAAAATGGTGCAAAAAGCTTGAAAATGTTGTCCTGAAATGTTTGGCACTCGAAACAGAAGGCTTTTTATCACAGGACAACAAATCAGCCCTCAAAAACCTAACCGGCGGAAAAGACTTTTTTGAAAAAATTCCTAAGCCCCGGGGTCACAATTTCAGCAAAAATCTGACTATTACAATTCACTCAAAAATGGTGCCAAAAGCTTGAAAATGCTCTCCTGAAAGGTTTGGCACTCGAAACAGAAGGCTTTTTATCACAGGACAAGAAATCAGCCCTCAAAAACTTAACCGGCAGAAAATATTTTTTTGAAGAAATCCCTAACCCCCGGGGTCACAATTTCAGCAAAAATCTGACTTTTGGCAATTCACTTAAAAATGGTGCCAAAAGCTTGAAAATCTTCTCCTGAAATGTTTGGCACTCGAAACAGAAGGCTTGTTATCACAGGACAAGAAATCAGCCCTCAAAAACCTAACCGGCGGAAAATACTTTTTTGAAAAAATTCCTAAGCCCCGGGGTCACAACTTCAGCAAAAATCTGACTTTTGGCAATTCACTCAAAAATGGTGCCAAAAGCTTGAAAATGCTCTCCTGAAAGGTTTGGCACTCAAAACAGAAGGCTTTTTATCACAGGACAAGAAATCAGCCCTCAAAAACCTAACCGGCGGAAAAGACTTTTTTGAAAAAATTCCTAAGCCCCGGGGTCACAATTTCAGCAAAAATCTGACATTTGGCAATTCACACAAAAATGGTGCCAAAAGCTTGAAAATGCTCTCCTGAAGGGTTTGGCACTCGAAACAGAACACATTTTATCACAGGACAAGAAATCAGCCCTCAAAAACTTAACCCGCAGAAAATATTTTTTTTAGGAAATCCCTAAGCCCCGGGTCACAATTTCAGCAAAAATCTGACTTTTGGCAATTCACTCAAAAATGGTGCAAAAAGCTTGAAAATGTTGTCCTGAAATGTTTGGCACTCGAAACAGAAGGCTTTTTATCACAGGACAAGAAATCAGCCCTCAAAAACCTAACCGGCGGAAAAGACTTTTTTGAAAAAATTCCTAAGCCCCGGGGTCACAATTTCAGCAAAAATCTGACTATTACAATTCACTCAAAAATGGTGCCAAAAGCTTGAAAATGCTCTCCTGAAAGGTTTGGCACTCGAAACAGAAGGCTTTTTATCACAGGACAAGAAATCAGCCCTCAAAAACTTAACCGGCAGAAAATATTTTTTTGAAGAAATCCCTAACCCCCGGGGTCACAATTTCAGCAAAAATCTGACTTTTGGCAATTCACTTAAAAATGGTGCCAAAAGCTTGAAAATGTTCTCCTGAAATGTTTGGCACTCGAAACAGAAAGCTGGTTATCACAGGACAAGAAGTCAGCCCTCAAAAACTTAACCGGCAGAAAATATTTTTTTGAAAAAATCCCTAACCCCTGGGGTCACAATTTCAGCAAAAATCTGACATTTGGCAATTCACTCAAAAATGGTGCCAAAAGCTTGAAAATGCTCTCCTGAAGGGTTTGGCACTCGAAACAGAACACATTTTATCACAGGACAAGAAATCAGCCCTCAAAAACTTAACCCGCAGAAAATATTTTTTTTAGGAAATCCCTAAGCCCCGGGTCACAATTTCAGCAAAAATCTGACTTTTGGCAATTCACTCAAAAATGGTGCAAAAAACTTGAAAATGTTGTCCTGAAATGTTTGGCACTCGAAACAGAAGGCTTTTTATCACAGGACAAGAAATCAGCCCTCAAAAACTTAACCGGCGGAAAAGACTTTTTTGAAAAAATTCCTATGCCCCGGGGTCACAATTTCAGCAAAAATCTGACTTTTGGCAATTCATTCTAAAATGGTGCCAAAAGCTTGAAAATACTCCCCTGAAAGGTTTTTCACTCGAAATAGAAGGCTTTTTATCACAGGACAAGAAATCAGCCCTCAAAAACTTAACCGGCAGAAAATATTTTTTTGAAGAAATCCCTAACCCCCAGGGTCACAATTTCAGCAAAAATCTGACTTTTGGCAATTCCCTCAAAAATGGTGCCAAAAGCTTGAAAATGCTCTCCTGAAAGGTTTGGCACTCGAAACAGAAGGCATTTGATCACAGTACAAGAAATCAGCCCTCAAAAACTTAACCGGCAGAAAATATTTTTTTGAAGAAATCCCTAACCCCCGGGGTCACAATTTCAGCAAAAATCTGACTTTTGGCAATTCACTCAAAAATGGTGCCAAAAGCTTGAAAATGCTACCCTTAAAGGTTTGGCACTCGAAACAGAAGGCTTTTTATCACAGGACAAGAAATCAGCCCTCAAAAACGTAACCGGCAGAAAATATTTTTTTGAAGAAATCCCTAACCCCCGGGGTCACAATTTCAGCAAAAATATGACTTTTGGCAATTCACTCAAAAATGGTGCCAAAAGCTTGAAAATGCTCTCCTGAAAGGTTTGGCACTCGAAACAGAAGGCTTTTTATAACAGGACAAGAAATCAGCCCTCAAAAACTTAACCGGCAGAAAATATTTTTTTGAAAAAATCCCTAACCCCCAGGGTCACAATTTCAGCAAAAATCTGACTTTTGGCAATTCCCTCAAAAATGGTGCCAAAAGCTTGAAAATGCTCTCCTGAAAGGTTTGGCACTCGAAACAGAAGGCATTTGATCACAATACAAAAAATCAGCCCTCAAAAACTGAACTGGCAGAAAATATTTTTTTGAAGAAATCCCTAACCCCCGGGGTCACAATTTCAGCAAAAATCTGACTTTTGGCAATTCCCTCAAAAATGGTGCCAAAAGCTTGAAAATGTTCTCCTGAAATGTATGGCACTCGAAAAAGAAGGCTTGTTATCACAGGACAAGAAATCAGCCCTCAAAAACCTAACCGGCGGAAAAGACTTTTTTGAAAAAATTCCGAAGCCCCGGGGTCACAATTTCAGCAAAAATCTGGCTTTTGGCAATTCACTCAAAAATGGTGCCAAAAGCTTGAAAATGCTCCCCTGAAAGGTGTGGCACTCGAAACAGAAGGCTTTTTATCACAGGACAAGAAGTCAGCCCTCAAAAACTTAACCGGCAGAAAATATTTTTTTTAAGAAATCCCTATGCCCCGGGTCACAATTTCAGCAAAAATCTGGCTTTTGGCAATTCACTCAAAAATGGTGCCAAAAGCTTGAAAATGCTCCCCTGAAGGGTTTGGCACTCGAAACAGAAGGCTTTTTCTCACAGGACAAGAAATCAGCCCTCAAAAACCTAACCGGCGGAAAAGACTTTTTTGAAAAAATTCCTAAGCCCCGGGGTCACAATTTCAGCAAAAATCTGACTTTTACAATTCACTCAAAAATGGTGCCAAAAGCTTGAAAATGCTCCCCTGAAAGGTTTGGCACTCGAAACAGAAGGCTTTTTATCACAGGACAAGAAGTCAGCCCTCAAAAACTTAACCCGCAGAAAATATTTTTTTTAGGAAATCCCTAAGCCCCGGGTCACAATTTCAGCAAAAATCTGGCTTTTGGCAATTCACTCAAAAATGGTGCCAAAAGCTTGAAAATGCTCCCCTGAAGGGTTTGGCACTCGAAACAGAAGGCTTTTTCTCACAGGACAAGAAATCAGCCCTCAAAAACTTAACCGGCAGAAAATATTTTTTTGAAAAAGTCCCGAACCCCCGGGGTCACAATTTCAGCAAAAATCTGACTTTTGGCAATTCACTCAAAAATGATTCCAAAAGCTTGAAAATGTTCTCATGAAATGTTTGGCACTCGAAACAGAAGGCTTGTTATCACAGGACAAAAAATCAGCCCTCCAAAACTTAACCGGCAGAAAATATTTTTTTGAAAAAATCCCTAAGCCCCGGGGTCACAATTTCAGCAAAAATCTGACTTTTGGCAATTCACTCAAAAATGGTTCCAAAAGCTTGAAAATGCTCGCCTGAAAGGTTTGGCACTCGAAACAGAAGGCTTGTTATCACAGGACAAGAAATCCTCCCTCAAAAACCTAACCGGCGGAAAAGACTTTTTTGAAAAAATTCCTAAGCCCCGGGGTCACAATTTCAGCAAAAATCTGACTTTTGGCAATTCACTCAAAAATGGTTCCAAAAGCTTGAAAACGCTCTCCTGAAAGGTTTTTCACTCGAAACAGAAGGCTTTTTATCACAGGACAAGAAGTCAGCCCTCAAAAACTTAACAGGCAGAAAATATTTTTTTTAAGAAATCCCTAAGCCCCGGGGTCACAATTTCAGCAAAAATCTGGCTTTTGGCAATTCACTCAAAAATGGTGCCAAAAGCTTGAAAATGCTCCCCTGAAAGGTTTGGCACTCGAAACAGAAGGCTTTTTATCACAGGACAAGAAATCAGCCCTCAAAAACTTATCCGGCAGAAAATATTTTTTTAAAAAAAATCCCTAACCCCCGGGGTCACAATTTCAGCAAAAATCTGACTTTTGGCAATTCACTCAAAAATGTTGCCAAAAGCTTGAAAATGCTCCCCTGAAAGGTTTGGCACTCGAAACAGAAGGCTTGTTATCACAGGACAAGAAATCAGCCCTCAAAAACTTAACCGGCAGAAAATATTTTTTTGAAGAAATCCCTAACCCCCGGGGTCACAATTTCAGCAAAAATCTGACTTTTGGCAATTCCCTCAAAAATGGTGCCAAAAGCTTGAAAATGCTCTCCTGAAAGGTTTGGCACTCAAAACAGAAGGCTTTTTATCACAGGACAAGAAATCAGCCCTCAAAAACCTAACCGGCGGAAAAGACTTTTTTGAAAAAATTCCTAAGCCCCGGGGTCACAATTTCAGCAAAAATCTGACTTTTACAATTCACTCAAAAATGGTTCCAAAAGCTTGAAAATGCTCCCCTGAAAGGTTTGGCACTCGAAACAGAAGGCTTTTTATCACAGGACAAGAAATCAGCCCTCAAAAACCTAACCGGCGGAAAAGACTTTTTTGAAAAAATTCCTAAGCCCCGGGGTCACAATTTCAGCAAAAATCTGACTTTTACAATTCACTCAAAAATGGTGCCAAAAGCTTGAAAATGCTCTCCTGAAAGGTTTGGCACTCGAAACAGAAGGCTTTTTATCACAGGACAAGAAATCAGCCCTCAAAAACTTAACCGGCGGAAAAGACTTTTTTGAAAAAATTCCTATGCCCCGGGGTCACAATTTCAGCAAAAATCTGACTTTTGGCAATTCATTCTAAAATGGTGCCAAAAGCTTGAAAATGCTCCCCTGAAAGGTTTTTCACTCGAAACAGAAGGCTTTTTATCACAGGACAAGAAATCAGCCCTCAAAAACTTAACCGGCAGAAAATATTTTTTTGAAGAAATCCCTAACCCCCAGGGTCACAATTTCAGCAAAAATCTGACTTTTGGCAATTCCCTCAAAAATGGTGCCAAAAGCTTGAAAATGCTCTCCTGAAAGGTTTGGCACTCGAAACAGAAAGCTGGTTATCACAGGACAAGAAGTCAGCCCTCAAAAACTTAACCGGCAGAAAATATTTTTTTGAAAAAATCCCTAACCCCTGGGGTCACAATTTCAGCAAAAATCTGACATTTGGCAATTCACTCAAAAATGGTGCCAAAAGCTTGAAAATGCTCTCCTGAAGGGTTTGGCACTCGAAACAGAACACATTTTATCACAGGACAAGAAATCAGCCCTCAAAAACTTAACCCGCAGAAAATATTTTTTTTAGGAAATCCCTAACCCCCAGGGTCACAATTTCAGCAAAAATCTGACTTTTGGCAATTCCCTCAAAAATGGTGCCAAAAGCTTGAAAATGCTCTCCTGAAAGGATTGGCACTCGAAACAGAAGGCATTTGATCACAGTACAAGAAATCAGCCCTCAAAAACTTAACCGGCAGAAAATATTTTTTTGAAGAAATCCCTAACCCCCGGGGTCACAATTTCAGCAAAAATCTGACTTTTGGCAATTCCCTCAAAAATGGTGCCAAAAGCTTGAAAATGCTCCCCTGAAAGGTGTGGCACTCGAAACAGAAGGCTTTTTATCACAGGACAAGAAGTCAGCCCTCAAAAACTTAACCGGCAGAAAATATTTTTTTTAAGAAATCCCTATGCCCCGGGTCACAATTTCAGCAAAAATCTGGCTTTTGGCAATTCACTCAAAAATGGTGCCAAAAGCTTGAAAATGCTCCCCTGAAGGGTTTGCCACTCGAAACAGAAGGCTTTTTCTCACAGGACAAGAAATCAGCCCTCAAAAACCTAACCGGCGGAAAAGACTTTTTTGAAAAAATTCCTAAGCCCCGGGGTCACAATTTCAGCAAAAATCTGACTTTTACAATTCACTCAAAAATGGTGCCAAAAGCTTGAAAATGCTCCCCTGAAAGGTTTGGCACTCGAAACAGAAGGCTTTTTATCACAGGACAAGAAATCAGCCCTCAAAAACTTAACCCGCAGAAAATATTTTTTTTAGGAAATCCCTAAGCCCCGGGGTCACAATTTCAGCAAAAATCTGACTTTTGGCAATTCACTCAAAAATGGTGCCAAAAGCTTGAAAATGCTCTCCTGAAAGGTTTGGCACTCGAAACAGAAGGCTTTTTATCACAGGACAAGAAATCAGCCCTCAAAAACTTAACTGGCAGAAAATATTTTTTTGAAAAAATCCCTAACCCCTGGGGTCACAATTTCAGCAAAAATCTGACATTTGGCAATTCACTCAAAAATGGTGCCAAAAGCTTGAAAATGCTCTCCTGAAGGGTTTGGCACTCGAAACAGAACACATTTTATCACAGGACAAGAAATCAGCCCTCAAAAACTTAACCCGCAGAAAATATTTTTTTTAGGAAATCCCTAACCCCCAGGGTCACAATTTCAGCAAAAATCTGACTTTTGGCAATTCCCTCAAAAATGGTGCCAAAAGCTTGAAAATGCTCTCCTGAAAGGTTTGGCACTCGAAACAGAAGGCATTTGATCACAGTACAAGAAATCAGCCCTCAAAAACTTAACCGGCAGAAAATATTTTTTTGAAGAAATCCCTAACCCCCGGGGTCACAATTTCAGCAAAAATCTGACTTTTGGCAATTCCCTCAAAAATGGTGCCAAAAGCTTGAAAATGCTCCCCTGAAAGGTGTGGCACTCGAAACAGAAGGCTTTTTATCACAGGACAAGAAGTCAGCCCTCAAAAACTTAACCGGCAGAAAATATTTTTTTTAAGAAATCCCTATGCCCCGGGTCACAATTTCAGCAAAAATCTGGCTTTTGGCAATTCACTCAAAAATGGTGCCAAAAGCTTGAAAATGCTCCCCTGAAGGGTTTGCCACTCGAAACAGAAGGCTTTTTCTCACAGGACAAGAAATCAGCCCTCAAAAACCTAACCGGCGGAAAAGACTTTTTTGAAAAAATTCCTAAGCCCCGGGGTCACAATTTCAGCAAAAATCTGACTTTTACAATTCACTCAAAAATGGTGCCAAAAGCTTGAAAATGCTCCCCTGAAAGGTTTGGCACTCGAAACAGAAGGCTTTTTATCACAGGACAAGAAATCAGCCCTCAAAAACTTAACCCGCAGAAAATATTTTTTTTAGGAAATCCCTAAGCCCCGGGGTCACAATTTCAGCAAAAATCTGACTTTTGGCAATTCACTCAAAAATGGTGCCAAAAGCTTGAAAATGCTCTCCTGAAAGGTTTGGCACTCGAAACAGAAGGCTTTTTATCACAGGACAAGAAATCAGCCCTCAAAAACTTAACTGGCAGAAAATATTTTTTTGAAAAAATCCCTAACCCCCAGGGTCACAATTTCAGCAAAAATCTGACTTTTGGCAATTCCCTCAAAAATGGTGCCAAAAGCTTGAAAATGTTCTCCTGAAATGTTTGGCACTCGAAACAGAGAGCTTGTTATCACAGGACAAGAAATCAGCCTTCAAAAACCTAACCGGCGGAAAAGACTTTTTTGAAAAAATTCCTAAGCCCCGGGGTCACAATTTCAGCAAAAATCTGGCTTTTGGCAATTCACTCAAAAATGGTGCCAAAAGCTTGAAAATGCTCCCCTGAAAGGTTTGGCACTCGAAACAGAAGGCTTTTTATCACAGGACAAGAAATCAGCCCTCAAAAACTTATCCGGCAGAAAATATTTTTTTAAAAAAAATCCCTAACCCCCGGGGTCACAATTTCAGCAAAAATCTGACTTTTGGCAATTCACTCAAAAATGGTGCCAAAAGCTTGAAAATGCTCCCCTGAAAGGTTTGGCACTCGAAACAGAAGGCTTGTTATCACAGGACAAGAAATCAGCCCTCAAAAACTTAACCGGCAGAAAATATTTTTTTTAAGAAATCCCTAACCCCCGGGGTCACAATTTCAGCAAAAATCTGACTTTTGGCAATTCCCTGAAAAATGGTGCCAAAAGCTTGAAAATGTTCTCCTGAAATGTATGGCACTCGAAAAAGAAGGCTTGTTATCACAGGACAAGAAATCAGCCCTCAAAAACTTATCCGGCAGAAAATATTTTTTTAAAAAAAATCCCTAACCCCCGGGGTCACAATTTCAGCAAAAATCTGGCTTTTGGCAATTCACTCAAAAATGGTGCCAAAAGCTTGAAAATGCTCCCCTGAAAGGTGTGGCACTCGAAACAGAAGGCTTTTTATCACAGGACAAGAAATCAGCCCTCAAAAACTTAACCGGCAGAAAATATTTTTTTTAAGAAATCCCTAACCCCCGGGGTCACAATTTCAGCAAAAATCTGACTTTTGGCAATTCCCTGAAAAATGGTGCCAAAAGCTTGAAAATGTTCTCCTGAAATGTATGGCACTCGAAAAAGAAGGCTTGTTATCACAGGACAAGAAATCAGCCCTCAAAAACTTATCCGGCAGAAAATATTTTTTTAAAAAAAATCCCTAACCCCCGGGGTCACAATTTCAGCAAAAATCTGGCTTTTGGCAATTCACTCAAAAATGGTGCCAAAAGCTTGAAAATGCTCCCCTGAAAGGTGTGGCACTCGAAACAGAAGGCTTTTTATCACAGGACAAGAAGTCAGCCCTCAAAAACTTAACCGGCAGAAAATATTTTTTTGAAAAAGTCCCGAACCCCCGGGGTCACAATTTCAGCAAAAATCTGACTTTTGGCAATTCACTCAAAAATGGTGCCAAAAGCTTTAAAATGCTCCCCTGAAAGGTGTGGCACTCGAAACAGAAGGCTTTTTATCACAGGACAAGAAGTCAGCCCTCAAAAACTTAACCGGCAGAAAATATTTTTTTTAAGAAATCCCTATGCCCCGGGTCACAATTTCAGCAAAAATCTGGCTTTTGGCAATTCACTCAAAAATGGTGCCAAAAGCTTGAAAATGCTCCCCTGAAGGGTTTGGCACTCGAAACAGAAGGCTTTTTCTCACAGGGCAAGAAATCAGCCCTCAAAAACTTAAGCGGCAGAAAATATTTTTTTGAAAAAGTCCCGAACCCCCGGGGTCACAATTTCAGCAAAAATCTGACTTTTGGCAATTCACTCAAAAATGATTCCAAAAGCTTGAAAATGTTCTCATGAAATGTTTGGCACTCGAAACAGAAGGCTTGTTATCACAGGACAAAAAATCAGCCCTCAAAAACTTAACCGGCAGAAAATATTTTTTTGAAAAAATCCCTAAGCCCCGGGGTCACAATTTCAGTAAAAAATTGACTTTTGGCAATTCCCTCAAAAATGGTGCCAAAAGCTTGAAAATGTTCTCCTGAAATGTATGGCACTCGAAAAAGAAGGCTTGTTATCACAGGACAAGAAATCAGCCCTCAAAAACCTAACCGGCGGAAAAGACTTTTTTGAAAAAATTCCGAAGCCCCGGGGTCACAATTTCAGCAAAAATCTGGCTTTTGGCAATTCACTCAAAAATGGTGCCAAAAGCTTGAAAATGTTCTCATGAAATGTTTGGCACTCGAAACAGAAGGCTTGTTATCACAGGACAAAAAATCAGCCCTCAAAAACTTAACCGGCAGAAAATATTTTTTTTAAGAAATCCCTAAGCCCCGGGGTCACAATTTCAGCAAAAATCTGGCTTTTGGCAATTCACTCAAAAATGGTGCCAAAAGCTTGAAAATGCTCCCCTGAAAGGTTTGGCACTCGAAACAGAAGGCTTTTTATCACAGGACAAGAAATCAGCCCTCAAAAACTTAACCGGCAGAAAATATTTTTTTAAAAAAAATCCCTAACCCCCGGGGTCACAATTTCAGCAAAAATCTGACTTTTGGCAATTCACTCAAAAATGGTTCCAAAAGCTTGAAAATGCTCGCCTGAAAGGTTTGGCACTCGAAAAAGAAGGCTTGTTATCACAGGACAAGAAATCAGCCCTCAAAAACCTAACCGGCGGAAAAGACTTTTTTGAAAAAATTCCGAACCCCCGGGGTCACAATTTCAGCAAAAATCTGGCTTTTGGCAATTCACTCAAAAATGGTGCCAAAAGCTTGAAAATGTTCTCATGAAATGTTTGGCACTCGAAACAGAAGGCTTGTTATCACAGGACAAAAAATCAGCCCTCAAAAACTTAACCGGCAGAAAATATTTTTTTTAAGAAATCCCTAAGCCCCGGGGTCACAATTTCAGCAAAAATCTGGCTTTTGGCAATTCACTCAAAAATGGTGCCAAAAGCTTGAAAATGCTCCCCTGAAAGGTTTGGCACTCGAAACAGAAGGCTTTTTATCACAGGACAAGAAATCAGCCCTCAAAAACTTAACCGGCAGAAAATATTTTTTTAAAAAAAATCCCTAACCCCCGGGGTCACAATTTCAGCAAAAATCTGACTTTTGGCAATTCACTCAAAAATGGTTCCAAAAGCTTGAAAATGCTCGCCTGAAAGGTTTGGCACTCGAAAAAGAAGGCTTGTTATCACAGGACAAGAAATCAGCCCTCAAAAACCTAACCGGCGGAAAAGACTTTTTTGAAAAAATTCCGAAGCCCCGGGGTCACAATTTCAGCAAAAATCTGGCTTTTGGCAATTCACTCAAAAATGGTGCCAAAAGCTTGAAAATGCTCCCCTGAAAGGTGTGGCACTCGAAACAGAAGGCTTTTTATCACAGGACAAGAAGTCAGCCCTCAAAAACTTAACCGGCAGAAAATATTTTTTTTAAGAAATCCCTATGCCCCGGGTCACAATTTCAGCAAAAATCTGGCTTTTGGCAATTCACTCAAAAATGGTGCCAAAAGCTTGAAAATGCTCCCCTGAAGGGTTTGGCACTCGAAACAGAAGGCTTTTTCTCACAGGGCAAGAAATCAGCCCTCAAAAACTTAACCGGCAGAAAATATTTTTTTGAAAAAGTCCCGAACCCCCGGGGTCACAATTTCAGCAAAAATCTGACTTTTGGCAATTCACTCAAAAATGATTCCAAAAGCTTGAAAATGTTCTCATGAAATGTTTGGCACTTGAAACAGAAGGCTTGTTATCACAGGACAAAAAATCAGCCCTCAAAAACTTAACCGGCAGAAAATATTTTTTTGAAAAAATCCCTAAGCCCCGGGGTCACAATTTCAGTAAAAATCTGACTTTTGGCAATTCCCTCAAAAATGGTGCCAAAAGCTTGAAAATGTTCTCATGAAATGTTTGGCACTTGAAACAGAAGGCTTGTTATCACAGGACAAAAAATCAGCCCTCAAAAACTTAACCGGCAGAAAATATTTTTTTGAAAAAATCCCTAAGCCCCGGGGTCACAATTTCAGTAAAAATCTGACTTTTGGCAATTCCCTCAAAAATGGTGCCAAAAGCTTGAAAATGTTCTCCTGAAATGTATGGCACTCGAAAAAGAAGGCTTTTTATCACAGGACAAGAAATCAGCCCTCAAAAACTTAACCGGCAGAAAATATTTTTTTGAAGAAATCCCTAACCCCCGGGGTCACATTTTCAGCAAAAATCTGACTTTTGGCAATTCACTCAAGAATGGTGCCAAAAGCTTGAAAATGCTCCGCTGAAAGGTTTGGCACTCGAAACAGAAGGCTTTTTATCACAGGACAAGAAGTCAGCCCTCAAAAACTTAACCGGCAGAAAATATTTTTTTTAAGAAATCCCTAAGCCCCGGGGTCACAATTTCAGCAAAAATCTGACTTTTGGCAATTCACTCAAAAATGGTTCCAAAAGCTTGAAAATGCTCGCCTGAAAGGTTTGGCACTCGAAAAAGAAGGCTTGTTATCACAGGACAAGAAATCAGCCCTCAAAAACCTAACAGGCGGAAAAGACTTTTTTGAAAAAATTCCGAAGCCTCGGGGTCACAATTTCAGCAAAAATCTGGCTTTTGGCAATTCACTCAAAAATGGTGCCAAAAGCTTGAAAATGCTACCCTGAAAGGTGTGGCACTCGAAACAGAAGGCTTTTTATCACAGGACAAGAAGTCAGCCCTCAAAAACTTAACCGGCAGAAAATATTTTTTTTAAGAAATCCCTATGCCCCGGGTCACAATTTCAGCAAAAATCTGGCTTTTGGCAATTCACTCAAAAATGGTGCCAAAAGCTTGAAAATGCTCCCCTGAAGGGTTTGGCACTCGAAACAGAAGGCTTTTTCTCACAGGGCAAGAAATCAGCCCTCAAAAACTTAAGCGGCAGAAAATATTTTTTTGAAAAAGTCCCGAACCCCCGGGGTCACAATTTCAGCAAAAATCTGACTTTTGGCAATTCACTCAAAAATGATTCCAAAAGCTTGAAAATGTTCTCATGAAATGTTTGGCACTTGAAACAGAAGGCTTGTTATCACAGGACAAAAAATCAGCCCTCAAAAACTTAACCGGCAGAAAATATTTTTTTGAAAAAATCCCTAAGCCCCGGGGTCACAATTTCAGTAAAAATCTGACTTTTGGCAATTCCCTCAAAAATGGTGCCAAAAGCTTGAAAATGTTCTCCTGAAATGTATGGCACTCGAAAAAGAAGGCTTGTTATCACAGGACAAGAAATCAGCCCTCAAAAACCTAACCGGCGGAAAAGACTTTTTTGAAAAAATTCCGAAGCCCCGGGGTCACAATTTCAGCAAAAATCTGGCTTTTGGCAATTCACTCAAAAATGGTGCCAAAAGCTTGAAAATGCTCCCCTGAAAGGTGTGGCACTCGAAACAGAAGGCTTTTTATCACAGGACAAGAAGTCAGCCCTCAAAAACTTAACCGGCAGAAAATATTTTTTTTTAAGAAATCCCTATGCCCCGGGTCACAATTTCAGCAAAAATCTGGCTTTTGGCAATTCACTCAAAAATGGTGCCAAAAGCTTGAAAACGCTCTCCTGAAAGGTTTTTCACTCGAAACAGAAGGCTTTTTATCACAGGACAATAAATCAGCCCTCAAAAACTTAACCGGCAGAAAATATTTTTTTGAAGAAATCCCTAACCCCCGGGGTCACATTTTCAGCAAAAATCTGACTTTTGGCAATTCACTCAAGAATGGTGCCAAAAGCTTGAAAATGCTCCGCTGAAAGGTTTGGCACTCGAAACAGAAGGCTTTTTATCACAGGACAAGAAGTCAGCCCTCAAAAACTTAACCGGCAGAAAATATTTTTTTTAAGAAATCCCTAAGCCCCGGGGTCACAATTTCAGCAAAAATCTGGCTTTTGGCAATTCACTCAAAAATGGTGCCAAAAGCTTGAAAATGCTCCCCTGAAAGGTTTGGCACTCGAAACAGAAGGCTTTTTATCACAGGACAAGAAATCAGCCCTCAAAAACTTATCCGGCAGAAAATATTTTTTTAAAAAAAATCCCTAACCCCCGGGGTCACAATTTCAGCAAAAATCTGACTTTTGGCAATTCACTCAAAAATGGTTCCAAAAGCTTGAAAATGCTCGCCTGAAAGGTTTGGCACTCGAAAAAGAAGGCTTGTTATCACAGGACAAGAAATCAGCCCTCAAAAACCTAACCGGCGGAAAAGACTTTTTTGAAAAAATTCCTAAGCCCCGGGGTCACAATTTCAGCAAAAATCTGGCTTTTGGCAATTCACTCAAAAATGGTGCCAAAAGCTTGAAAACGCTCTCCTGAAAGGTTTTTCACTCAAAACAGAAGGCTTTTTATCACAGGACAATAAATCAGCCCTCAAAAACTTAACCGGCAGAAAATATTTTTTTGAAGAAATCCCTAACCCCCGGGGTCACATTTTCAGCAAAAATCTGACTTTTGGCAATTCACTCAAGAATGGTGCCAAAAGCTTGAAAATGCTCCCCTGAAGTGTTTGGCACTCGAAACAGAAGGCTTTTTCTCACAGGACAAGAAATCAGCCCTCAAAAACTTAAGCGGCAGAAAATATTTTTTTGAAAAAGTCCCGAACCCCCGGGGTCACAATTTCAGCAAAAATCTGACTTTTGGCAATTCACTCAAAAATGATTCAAAAACCTTGAAAATGTTCTCATGAAATGTTTGGCACTCGAAACAGAAGGCTTGTTATCACAGGACAAAAAATCAGCCCTCAAAAACTTAACCGGCAGAAAATATTTTTTTGAAAAAATCCCTAAGCCCCGGGGTCACAATTTCAGTAAAAATCTGACTTTTGGCAATTCCCTCAAAAATGGTGCCAAAAGCTTGAAAATGTTCTCCTGAAATGTATGGCACTCGAAAAAGAAGGCTTGTTATCACAGGACAAGAAATCAGCCCTCAAAAACCTAACCGGCGGAAAAGACTTTTTTGAAAAAATTCCGAAGCCCCGGGGTCACAATTTCAGCAAAAATCTGGCTTTTGGCAATTCACTCAAAAATGGTGCCAAAAGCTTGAAAATGCTCCCCTGAAGGGTTTGGCACTCGAAACAGAAGGCTTTTTCTCACAGGACAAGAAATCAGCCCTCAAAAACTTAACCGGCAGAAAATATTTTTTTGAAAAAATCCCTAAGCCCCGGGGTCACAATTTCAGTAAAAATCTGACTTTTGGCAATTCCCTCAAAAATGGTGCCAAAAGCTTGAAAATGTTCTCCTGAAATGTATGGCACTCGAAAAAGAAGGCTTGTTATCACAGGACAAGAAATCAGCCCTCAAAAACCTAACCGGCGGAAAAGACTTTTTTGAAAAAATTCCGAAGCCCCGGGGTCACAATTTCAGCAAAAATCTGGCTTTTGGCAATTCAAGCTTTTTGGCAATGGTGCCAAAAGCTTGAAAATGCTCCCCTGAAGGGTTTGGCACTCGAAACAGAAGGCTTTTTCTCACAGGACAAGAAATCAGCCCTCAAAAACTTAACCGGCAGAAAATATTTTTTTTAAGAAATCCCTATGCCCCAAGTCACAATTTCAGCAAAAATCTGGCTTTTGGCAATTCACTCAAAAATGGTGCCAAAAGCTTGAAAATGCTCCCCTGAAAGGTGTGGCACTCGAAACAGAAGGCTTTTTATCACAGGACAAGAAGTCAGCCCTCAAAAACTTAACCGGCAGAAAATATTTTTTTTAAGAAATCCCTATGCCCCAAGTCACAATTTCAGCAAAAATCTGGCTTTTGGCAATTCACTCAAAAATGGTGCCAAAAGCTTGAAAATGCTCCCCTGAAGGGTTTGGCACTCGAAACAGAAGGCTTTTTCTCACAGGGCAAGAAATCAGCCCTCAAAAACTTAAGCGGCAGAAAATATTTTTTTGAAAAAGTCCCGAACCCCCGGGGTCACAATTTCAGCAAAAATCTGACTTTTGGCAATTCACTCAAAAATGATTCAAAAACCTTGAAAATGTTCTCATGAAATGTTTGGCACTCGAAACAGAAGGCTTGTTATCACAGGACAAAAAATCAGCCCTCAAAAACTTAACCGGCAGAAAATATTTTTTTGAAAAAATCCCTAAGCCCCGGGGTCACAATTTCAGTAAAAATCTGACTTTTGGCAATTCCCTCAAAAATGGTGCCAAAAGCTTGAAAATGTTCTCCTGAAATGTATGGCACTCGAAAAAGAAGGCTTGTTATCACAGGACAAGAAATCAGCCCTCAAAAACCTAACCGGCGGAAAAGACTTTTTTGAAAAAATTCCGAAGCCCCGGGGTCACAATTTCAGCAAAAATCTGGCTTTTGGCAATTCACTCAAAAATGGTGCCAAAAGCTTGAAAATGCTCCCCTGAAGGGTTTGGCACTCGAAACAGAAGGCTTTTTCTCACAGGACAAGAAATCAGCCCTCAAAAACTTAACCGGCAGAAAATATTTTTTTGAAAAAATCCCTAAGCCCCGGGGTCACAATTTCAGTAAAAATCTGACTTTTGGCAATTCCCTCAAAAATGGTGCCAAAAGCTTGAAAATGTTCTCCTGAAATGTATGGCACTCGAAAAAGAAGGCTTGTTATCACAGGACAAGAAATCAGCCCTCAAAAACCTAACCGGCGGAAAAGACTTTTTTGAAAAAATTCCGAAGCCCCAGGGTCACACTTTCAGCAAAAATCTGGCTTTTGGCAATTCACTCAAAAATGGTGCCAAAAGCTTGAAAATGCTCCCCTGAAGGGTTTGGCACTCGAAACAGAAGGCTTTTTCTCACAGGACAAGAAATCAGCCCTCAAAAACTTAACCGGCAGAAAATATTTTTTTGAAAAAATCCCTAAGCCCCGGGGTCACAATTTCAGTAAAAATCTGACTTTTGGCAATTCCCTCAAAAATGGTGCCAAAAGCTTGAAAATGTTCTCCTGAAATGTATGGCACTCGAAAAAGAAGGCTTGTTATCACAGGACAAGAAATCAGCCCTCAAAAACCTAACCGGCGGAAAAGACTTTTTTGAAAAAATTCCGAAGCCCCGGGGTCACAATTTCAGCAAAAATCTGGCTTTTGGCAATTCACTCAAAAATGGTGCCAAAAGCTTGAAAATGCTCCCCTGAAGGGTTTGGCACTCGAAACAGAAGGCTTTTTCTCACAGGACAAGAAATCAGCCCTCAAAAACTTAACCGGCAGAAAATATTTTTTTGAAAAAGTCCCGAACCCCCGGGGTCACAATTTCAGCAAAAATCTGGCTTTTGGCAATTCACTCAAAAATGGTGCCAAAAGCTTGAAAATGCTCCCCTGAAAGGTTTGGCACTCGAAACAGAAGGCTTTTTCTCACAGGACAAGAAATAAGCCCTCAAAAACTTAACCGGCAGAAAATATTTTTTTGAAAAAATTCCTAAGCCCCGGGGTCACAATTTCAGCAAAAATCTGGCTTTTGGCAATTCACTCAAAAATGGTGCCAAAAGCTTGAAAATGCTCCCCTGAAAGGTTTGGCACTCGAAACAGAAGGCTTTTTATCACAGGACAAGAAATCAGCCCTCAAAAACTTATCCGGCAGAAAATATTTTTTTTAAAAAAATCCCTAACCCCCGGGGTCACAATTTCAGCAAAAATCTGGCTTTTGGCAATTCACTCAAAAATGGTGCCCAAAGCTTGAAAATGCTCCCCTGAAAGGTTTGGCACTCGAAATCACTTATATGTTATTTTCTCTTTTATGGTTTTTATTTGTACAATACCTAATAAAGGTTTGATTTCAGTCAGTCAGGCACTCGAAACAGAAGGATTTTTATCACAGGACAAGAAATCAGCCCTCAAAAACTTAACCGGCAGAAAATATTTTTTTGAAGAAATACCTAAGCCCCGGGGTCACAATTTCAGCAAAAATCTGGCTTTTGGCAATTCACTCAAAAATGGTGCCAAAAGCTTGAAAATGTTCTCCTGAAATGTTTGGCACTCGAAACAGAAGGCTTCTTATCACAGGACAAGAAATCAGCCCTCAGAAACCTAACCGGCGGAAAAGACTTTTTTGAAGAAATACCTAAGCCCCGGGGTCACAATTTCAGCAAAAATCTGGCTTTTGGCAATTCACTCAAAAATGGTGCCAAAAGCTTGAAAATGCTCCCCTGAAAGGTTTGGCACTCGAAACAGAAGGCATTTTATCACAGGACAAGAAATCAGCCCTCAAAAACTTAACCGGCGGAAAAGACTTTTTTGAAAAAATTCCTAAGCCCCGGGGTCACAATTTCAGCAAAAATCTGGCTTTTGGCAATTCACTCAAAAATGGTGCCCAAAGCTTGAAAATGCTCCCCTGAAAGGTTTGGCACTCGAAACAGAAGGCATTTTATCACAGGACAAGAAATCAGCCCTCAAAAACTTAACCGGCAGAAAATATTTTTTTGAAGAAATCCCTAACCCCCGGGGTCACAATTTCAGCAAAAATCTGACTTTTGGCAATTCCCTCAAAAATGGTGCCAAAAGCTTGAAAATGTTCTCCTGAAATGTATGGCACTCGAAAAAGAAGGCTTGTTATCACAGGACAAGAAATCAGCCCTCAAAAACCTAACCGGCGGAAAAGACTTTTTTGAAAAAATTCCGAAGCCCCAGGGTCACACTTTCAGCAAAAATCTGGCTTTTGGCAATTCACTCAAAAATGGTGCCAAAAGCTTGAAAATGCTCCCCTGAAAGGTGTGGCACTCGAAACAGAAGGCTTTTTATCACAGGACAAGAAGTCTGCCCTCAAAAACTTAACCGGCAGAAAATATTTTTTTTAAGAAATCCCTATTCACAATTTCAGCAAAAATCTGGCTTTTGGCAATTCACTAAAAAATGGTGCCAAAAGCTTGAAAATGCTCCCCTGAAGTGTTTGGCACTCGAAACAGAAGGCTTTTTCTCACAGGACAAGAAATCAGCCCTCAAAAACTTAACCGGCAGAAAATATTTTTTTGAAAAAGTCCCGAACCCCAGGGGTCACAATTTCAGCAAAAATCTGACTTTTGGCAATTCACTCAAAAATGGTTCCAAAAGCTTGAAAATGCTCGCCTGAAAGGTTTGGCACTCGAAACAGAAGGCTTGTTATCACAGGACAAGAAATCAGCCCTCAAAAACCTAACCGGCGGGAAAGACTTTTTTGAAAAAATTCCTAAGCCCCGGGGTCACAATTTCAGCAAAAATCTGACTTTTGGCAATTCACTCAAAAATGGTGCCAAAAGCTTGAAAACGCTCTCCTGAAAGGTTTTTCACTCGAAAGAAAGGCTTTTTATCACAGGACAATAAATCAGCCCTCAAAAACTTAACCGGCAGAAAATATTTTTTTGAAGAAATCCCTAATCCCCGGGGTCACAATTTCAGCAAAAATCTGGCTTTTGGCAATTCACTCAAAAATTGTGCCAAAAGCTTGAAAACGCTCTCCTGAAAGGTTTGGCACTCGAAACAGAAGGCTTGTTATCACAGGACAAGAAATAAGCCCTCAAAAACCTAACCGGCGGAAAAGACTTTTTTGAAAAAATTCCTAAGATCCGGGGTCACAATTTCAGCAAAAATCTGGCTTTTGGCAATACACTCAAAAATGGTGCCAAAAGCTTGAAAATGTTCTCCTGAAATGTTTGGCACTCGAAACAGAAGGCTTCTTATCACAGGACAAGAAATCAGCCCTCAGAAACCTAACCGGCGGAAAAGACTTTTTTGAAGAAATACCTAAGCCCCGGGGTCACAATTTCAGCAAAAATCTGGCTTTTGGCAATTCACTCAAAAATGGTGCCAAAAGCTTGAAAATGCTCCCCTGAAAGGTTTGGCACTCGAAACAGAAGGCATTTTATCACAGGACAAGAAATCAGCCCTCAAAAACTTAACCGGCGGAAAAGACTTTTTTGAAAAAATTCCTAAGCCCCGGGGTCACAATTTCAGCAAAAATCTGGCTTTTGGCAATTCACTCAAAAATGGTGCCCAAAGCTTGAAAATGCTCCCCTGAAAGGTTTGGCACTCGAAACAGAAGGCATTTTATCACAGGACAAGAAATCAGCCCTCAAAAACTTAACCGGCAGAAAATATTTTTTTGAAGAAATCCCTAACCCCCGGGGTCACAATTTCAGCAAAAATCTGACTTTTGGCAATTCCCTCAAAAATGGTGCCAAAAGCTTGAAAATGTTCTCCTGAAATGTATGGCACTCGAAAAAGAAGGCTTGTTATCACAGGACAAGAAATCAGCCCTCAAAAACCTAACCGGCGGAAAAGACTTTTTTGAAAAAATTCCGAAGCCCCAGGGTCACACTTTCAGCAAAAATCTGGCTTTTGGCAATTCACTCAAAAATGGTGCCAAAAGCTTGAAAATGCTCCCCTGAAAGGTGTGGCACTCGAAACAGAAGGCTTTTTATCACAGGACAAGAAGTCTGCCCTCAAAAACTTAACCGGCAGAAAATATTTTTTTTAAGAAATCCCTATTCACAATTTCAGCAAAAATCTGGCTTTTGGCAATTCACTAAAAAATGGTGCCAAAAGCTTGAAAATGCTCCCCTGAAGTGTTTGGCACTCGAAACAGAAGGCTTTTTCTCACAGGACAAGAAATCAGCCCTCAAAAACTTAACCGGCAGAAAATATTTTTTTGAAAAAGTCCCGAACCCCAGGGGTCACAATTTCAGCAAAAATCTGACTTTTGGCAATTCACTCAAAAATGGTTCCAAAAGCTTGAAAATGCTCGCCTGAAAGGTTTGGCACTCGAAACAGAAGGCTTGTTATCACAGGACAAGAAATCAGCCCTCAAAAACCTAACCGGCGGGAAAGACTTTTTTGAAAAAATTCCTAAGCCCCGGGGTCACAATTTCAGCAAAAATCTGACTTTTGGCAATTCACTCAAAAATGGTGCCAAAAGCTTGAAAACGCTCTCCTGAAAGGTTTTTCACTCGAAAGAAAGGCTTTTTATCACAGGACAATAAATCAGCCCTCAAAAACTTAACCGGCAGAAAATATTTTTTTGAAGAAATCCCTAATCCCCGGGGTCACAATTTCAGCAAAAATCTGGCTTTTGGCAATTCACTCAAAAATTGTGCCAAAAGCTTGAAAACGCTCTCCTGAAAGGTTTGGCACTCGAAACAGAAGGCTTGTTATCACAGGACAAGAAATAAGCCCTCAAAAACCTAACCGGCGGAAAAGACTTTTTTGAAAAAATTCCTAAGATCCGGGGTCACAATTTCAGCAAAAATCTGGCTTTTGGCAATACACTCAAAAATGGTGCCAAAAGCTTGAAAATGCTCCCCTGAAAGGTTTGGCACTCGAAACAGAAGGCATTCGATCACAGGACAAGAAATCAGCCCTCAAAAACTTAACCGGCAGAAAATATTTTTTTGAAAAAATCCCTAAGCCCCGGGGTCACAATTTCAGCAAAAATCTGACTTTTGGCAATTCACTCAAAAATGGTTCCAAAAGCTTGAAAATGCTCCCCTGAAAGGTTTGGCACTCGAAACAGAAGGCTTGTTATCACAGGACAAGAAATCAGCCCTCAAAAACCTAACCGGCGGAAAAGACTTTTTTGAAAAAATCCCTAACCCCCGGGGTCACAATTTCAGCAAAAATCTGACTTTTGGCAATTCACTCAAAAATGGTGCCAAAAGCTTGAAAATGCTCCCCTGAAAGGTTTGGCACTCGAAACAGAAGGCTTTTTATCACAGGACAAGAAATCAGCCCTCCAAAACTTAACCGGCAGAAAATATTTTTTTGAAGAAATCCCTAATCCCCGGGGTCACAATCCTCGGGGTCACAGAAGGCATTTTATCACAGGACAATAAATAAGCCCTCAAAAACTTAACCAGCAGAAAATATTTCTTTGAAAAAACCCCTAACCCCCGGGGTCACTATTTCAGCAAAAATCTGACTTTTGGCAATTCACTCAAAAATGGTGCCAAAAGCTTGAAAATGTTCTCCTGAAATGTTTGGCACTCGAAACAGAAGGCTTGTTATCACAGGACAAGAAATAAGCCCTCAAAAACCTAACCGGCGGAAAAGACTTTTTTGAAAAAATTCCTAAGCCCCGGGGTCACAATTTCAGCAAAAATCTGGCTTTTGGCAATTCAATCAAAAATGGTGCCAAAAGCTTGAAAATGCTCCCCTGAAAGGTTTGGCACTCGAAACAGAAGGCTTTTTCTCACAGGACAAGAAATCAGCCCTCAAAAACTTAACCGGCAGAAAATATTTTTTTGAAAAAGTCCCGAACCCCCGGGGTCACAATTTCAGCAAAAATCTGACTTTTGGCAATTCACTCAAAAATGGTTCCAAAAGCTTGAAAATGTTCTCATGAAATGTTTGGCACTCGAAACAGAAGGCTTGTTATCACAGGACAAGAAATCAGCCCTCAAAAACTTAACCGGCAGAAAATATTTTTTTGAAAAAATCGCTAACCCCCGGGGTCACAATTTCAGCAAAAATCTGACTTTTGGCAATTCACTCAAAAATGGTTCCAAAAGCTTGAAAATGTTCTCCTGAAATGTTTGGCACTCGAAACAGAAGGCTTTTTATCACAGGACAAGAAATCAGCCCTCAAAAACTTCACCGGCAGAAAATATTTTTTTGAAAAAAACCCTAACCCCCGGGGTCACAATTTCAGCAAAAATCTGACTTTTGGCAATTCACTCAAAAATGGTGCCAAAAGCTTGAAAATGTTCTCCGGAAATGTTTGGCAGTCGAAACAGAAGGCTTTTTATCACAGGACAAGAAATCAGCCCTCAAAAACTTAACCGGCAGAAAAGACTTTTTTTCAAAAAATCCCTAACCCCGGGGTCACAATTTCAGCAAAAATCTGACTTTTGGCAATTCACTCAAAAATGGTGCCAAAAGCTTGAAAATGCTCCCCTGAAAGCTTTGGCACTCGAAACAGAAGGCTTTTTATCACAGGACAAGAAATCAGCCCTCAAAAACTTAACCGGCAGAAAATATTTCGGCAAAAATCTGACTTTTGGCAATTCACTCAAAAATGGTGCCAAAAGCTTGAAAATGCTCCCCTGAAAGCTTTGGCACTCGAAACAGAAGGCTTGTTATCACAGGACAAGAAATCAGCCCTCAAAAACTTAACCGGCAGAAAATATTTTTTTGAAAAAATCGCGAAGCACCGGGGTCACAATTTCAGCAAAAATCTGGCTTTTGGCAATTCACTCAAAAATGGTGCCAAAAGCTTGAAAATGTTCTCCTGAAAGGTTTGGCACCAGAAACAGAAGGCCTTTTATCACAGGACAAGAAATCAGCCCTCAAAAACCTAACCGGCGGAAAAGACTTTTTTTCAAATAATTCCTAAGCCCCGGGATCACAATTTCAGCAAAAATCTGGCTTTCGGCAATTCACTCAAAAATGGTGCCAAAAGCTTGAAAATGCTCCCCTGAAAGGTTTGGCACTCGAAACAGAAGGCTTTTTATCACAGGACAAGAAATCAGCCCTCAAAAACTTAACCGGCAGAAAATATTTTTTTGAAAAAATCCCTAAGCCCCGGGGTCACAATTTCAGCAAAAATCTAACTTTTGGCAATTCACTCAAAAATGGTTCCAAAAGCCTGAAAATGTTCTCCTGAAATGTTTGGCACTCGAAACAGAAGGCTTGTTATCACAGGACAAGAAATCAGCCCTCAAAAACCTAACCGGCGGAAAAGACTTTTTTGAAAAAATTCCTAAGCCCCGGGGTCACAATTTCAGCAAAAATCTGGCTTTTGGCAATTCAGTCAAAAATGGTGCCAAAAGCTTGAAAATGCTCCCCTGAAAGGTTTGGCACTCGAAACAGAAGGCTTGTTATCACAGGAGAAGAAATCAGCCCTCAAAAACTTAACCGGCAGAAAATATTTTTTTGAAAAAATCCCTAACCCCCGGGGTCACAATTTCAGCAAAAATCTGACTTTTGGCAATTCACTCAAAAATGGTGCCAAAAGCTTGAAAATGCTCCCCTGAAAGGTTTGGCACACGAAACAGAAGGCTTTTTATCACAGGACAAGAAATCAGCCCTCAAAAACTTAACCGGCAGAAAATATTTTTTTGAAAAAATTCCTAAGCCCCGGGGTCACAATTTCAGCAAAAATCTGGCTTTTGGCAATTCACTCAAAAATGGTGCCAACAGCTTGAAAATGCTCCCCTGAAAGGTTTGGCACTCGAAACAGAAGGCATTTTATCACAGGACAAGAAATCAGCCCTCAAAAACTTAACCGGCAGAAAATATTTTTTTGAAAAAATCGCGAAGCACCGGGGTCACAATTTCAGCAAAAATCTGGCTTTTGGCAATTCACTCAAAAATGGTGCCAAAAGCTTGAAAATGTTCTCCTGAAAGGTTTGGCACCCGAAACAGAAGGCCTTTTATCACAGGACAAGAAATCAGCCCTCAAAAACCTAACCGGCGGAAAAGACTTTTTTTCAAATATTTCCTAAGCCCCGGGATCACAATTTTAGCAAAAATCTGGCTTTCGGCAATTCACTCAAAAATGGTGCCAAAAGCTTGAAAATGCTCCCCTGAAAGGTTTGGCACTCGAAACAGAAGGCTTTTTATCACAGGACAAGAAATCAGCCCTCAAGAACCTAACCGGCGGAAAAGTCTTTTTTGAAAAAAATCCTAAGCCCCGGGGTCACAATTTCAGCAAAAATCTGGCTTTTGGCAATTCACTCAAAAATGGTGCCAAAAGCTTGAAAATGCTCCCCTGAAAGGTTTGGCACTCGAAACAGAAGGCTTGTTATCACAGGACAAGAAATCAGCCCTCAAAAACTTAACCGGCAGAAAATATTTTTTTTAAAAAATCCCGAAGCCCCGGGGTCACAATTTCAGCAAAAATCTGGCTTTTGGCAATTCACTCAAAAATGGTTCCAAAAGCTTGAAAATGTTCTCCTGAAATGTTTGGCACTCGAAACAGAAGGCTTGTTATCACAGGACAAGAAATCAGCCCTCAAAAACTTAACCGGCAGAAAATATTTTTTTGAAAAAATCGCTAACCCCCGGGGTCACAATTTCAGCAAAAATCTGACTTTTGGCAATTCACTCAAAAATGGTTCCAAAAGCTTGAAAATGTTCTCCTGAAATGTTTGGCACTCGAAACAGAAGGCTTGTTATCACAGGACAAGAAATCAGCCCTCAAAAACTTCACCGGCAGAAAATATTTTTTTGAAAAAAACCCTAACCCCCGGGGTCACAATTTCAGCAAAAATCTGACTTTTGGCAATTCACTCAAAAATGGTGCCAAAAGCTTGAAAATGTTCTCCGGAAATGTTTGGCAGTCGAAACAGAAGGCTTTTTATCACAGGACAAGAAATCAGCCCTCAAAAACTTAACCGGCAGAAAAGACTTTTTTTCAAAAAATCCCTAACCCCGGGGTCACAATTTCAGCAAAAATCTGACTTTTGGCAATTCACTCAAAAATGGTGCCAAAAGCTTGAAAATGCTCCCCTGAAAGCTTTGGCACTCGAAACAGAAGGCTTTTTATCACAGGACAAGAAATCAGCCCTCAAAAACTTAACCGGCAGAAAATATTTCGGCAAAAATCTGACTTTTGGCAATTCACTCAAAAATGGTGCCAAAAGCTTGAAAATGCTCCCCTGAAAGCTTTGGCACTCGAAACAGAAGGCTTTTTATCACAGGACAATAAATCAGCCCTCAAAAACTTAACCGGCAGAAAATATTTTTTTGAAGAAATCCCTAACCCCCGGGGTCACAATTTCAGCAAAAATCTGACTTTTGGCAATTCACTCAAAAATGGTGCCAAAAGCTTGAAAATGCTCCCCTGAAAGGTTTGGCACTCGAAACAGAAGGCTTTTTATCACAGGAAAAGAAATCAGCCCACAAAAACTTAACCGGCAGAAAATATTTTTTTGAAAAAATCGCGAAGCACCGGGGTCACAATTTCAGCAAAAATCTGGCTTTTGGCAATTCACTCAAAAATGGTGCCAAAAGCTTGAAAATGTTCTCCTGAAAGGTTTGGCACCAGAAACAGAAGGCCTTTTATCACAGGACAAGAAATCAGCCCTCAAAAACCAAACCGGCGGAAAAGACTTTTTTTCAAATAATTCCTAAGCCCCGGGATCACAATTTCAGCAAAAATCTGGCTTTCGGCAATTCACTCAAAAATGGTGCCAAAAGCTTGAAAATGCTCCCCTGAAAGGTTTGGCACTCGAAACAGAAGGCTTTTTATCACAGGACAAGAAATCAGCCCTCAAAAACTTAACCGGCAGAAAATATTTTTTTGAAAAAATCCCTAAGCCCCGGGGTCACAATTTCAGCAAAAATCTGGCTTTTGGCAATTCACTCAAAAATGGTTCCAAAAGCTTGAAAATGTTCTCCTGAAATGTTTGGCACTCGAAACAGAAGGCTTGTTATCACAGGACAAGAAATCAGCCCTCAAAAACTTAACCGGCAGAAAATATTTTTTTGAAAAAATCGCTAACCCCCGGGGTCACAATTTCAGCAAAAATCTGACTTTTGGCAATTCACTCAAAAATGGTTCCAAAAGCTTGAAAATGTTCTCCTGAAATGTTTGGCACTCGAAACAGAAGGCTTTTTATCACAGGACAAGAAATCAGCCCTCAAAAACTTCACCGGCAGAAAATATTTTTTTGAAAAAAACCCTAACCCCCGGGGTCACAATTTCAGCAAAAATCTGACTTTTGGCAATTCACTCAAAAATGGTGCCAAAAGCTTGAAAATGTTCTCCGGAAATGTTTGGCAGTCGAAACAGAAGGCTTTTTATCACAGGACAAGAAATCAGCCCTCAAAAACTTAACCGGCAGAAAAGACTTTTTTTCAAAAAATCCCTAACCCCGGGGTCACAATTTCAGCAAAAATCTGACTTTTGGCAATTCACTCAAAAATGGTGCCAAAAGCTTGAAAATGCTCCCCTGAAAGCTTTGGCACTCGAAACAGAAGGCTTTTTATCACAGGACAAGAAATCAGCCCTCAAAAACTTAACCGGCAGAAAATATTTCGGCAAAAATCTGACTTTTGGCAATTCACTCAAAAATGGTGCCAAAAGCTTGAAAATGCTCCCCTGAAAGCTTTGGCACTCGAAACAGAAGGCTTTTTATCACAGGACAATAAATCAGCCCTCAAAAACTTAACCGGCAGAAAATATTTTTTTGAAGAAATCCCTAACCCCCGGGGTCACAATTTCAGCAAAAATCTGACTTTTGGCAATTCACTCAAAAATGGTGCCAAAAGCTTGAAAATGCTCCCCTGAAAGGTTTGGCACTCGAAACAGAAGGCTTTTTATCACAGGAAAAGAAATCAGCCCACAAAAACTTAACCGGCAGAAAATATTTTTTTGAAAAAATCGCGAAGCACCGGGGTCACAATTTCAGCAAAAATCTGGCTTTTGGCAATTCACTCAAAAATGGTGCCAAAAGCTTGAAAATGTTCTCCTGAAAGGTTTGGCACCAGAAACAGAAGGCCTTTTATCACAGGACAAGAAATCAGCCCTCAAAAACCAAACCGGCGGAAAAGACTTTTTTTCAAATAATTCCTAAGCCCCGGGATCACAATTTCAGCAAAAATCTGGCTTTCGGCAATTCACTCAAAAATGGTGCCAAAAGCTTGAAAATGCTCCCCTGAAAGGTTTGGCACTCGAAACAGAAGGCTTTTTATCACAGGACAAGAAATCAGCCCTCAAAAACTTAACCGGCAGAAAATATTTTTTTGAAAAAATCCCTAAGCCCCGGGGTCACAATTTCAGCAAAAATCTAACTTTTGGCAATTCACTCAAAAATGGTTCCAAAAGCCTGAAAATGTTCTCCTGAAATGTTTGGCACTCGAAACAGAAGGCTTGTTATCACAGGACAAGAAATCAGCCCTCAAAAACCTAACCGGCGGAAAAGACTTTTTTGAAAAAATTCCTAAGCCCCGGGGTCACAATTTCAGCAAAAATCTGGCTTTTGGCAATTCACTCAAAAATGGTGCCAACAGCTTGAAAATGCTCCCCTGAAAGGTTTGGCACTCGAAACAGAAGGCATTTTATCACAGGACAAGAAATCAGCCCTCAAAAACTTAACCGGCAGAAAATATTTTTTTGAAAAAATCCCTAACCCCCGGGGTCACAATTTCAGCAAAAATCTGACTTTTGGCAATTCACTCAAAAATGGTTCCAAAAGCTTGAAAATGTTCTCCTGAAATTTTTGGCACTCGAAACAGAAGGCTTGTTATCACACGACAAGAAATCAGCCCTCAAAAAAATAACCGGCGGAAAAGTCTTTTTTGAAAAAATTCCTAAGCCCCGGGGTCACAATGTCAGCAAAAATCTGGCTTTTGGCAATTCACTCAAAAATGGTGCCAACAGCTTGAAAATGCTCCCCTGAAAGGTTTGGCACTCGAAACAGAAGGCATTTTATCACAGGACAAGAAATCAGCCCTCAAAAACTTAACCGGCAGAAAATATTTTTTTGAAAAAATCCCTAACCCCCGGGGTCACAATTTCAGCAAAAATCTGACTTTTGGCAATTCACTCAAAAATGGTGCCAAAAGCTTGAAAATGCTCCCCTGAAATGTTTGGCACTCGAAACAGAAGGCTTGTTATCACAGGACAAGAAATCAGCCCTCAAAAACCTAACCGGCGGAAAAGACTTTTTTGAAAAAATTCCTAAGCCCCGGGGTCACAATTTCAGCAAAAATCTGGCTTTTGGCAATTCACTCAAAAATGGTGCCAACAGCTTGAAAATGCTCCCCTGAAAGGTTTGGCACTCGAAACAGAAGGCATTTTATCACAGGACAAGAAATCAGCCCTCAAAAACTTAACCGGCAGAAAATATTTTTTTGAAAAAAACCCTAACCCCCGGGGTCACAATTTCAGCAAAAATCTGACTTTTGGCAATTCACTCAAAAATGGTGCCAAAAGCTTGAAAATGTTCTCCGGAAATGTTTGGCAGTCGAAACAGAAGGCTTTTTATCACAGGACAAGAAATCAGCCCTCAAAAACTTAACCGGCAGAAAAGACTTTTTTTCAAAAAATCCCTAAGCCCCGGGGTCACAATTTCAGCAAAAATCTGACTTTTGGCAATTCACTCAAAAATGGTGCCAAAAGCTTGAAAATGCTCCCCTGAAAGCTTTGGCACTCGAAACAGAAGGCTTTTTATCACAGGACAAGAAATCAGCCCTCAAAAACTTAACCAGCAGAAAATATTTCGGCAAAAATCTGACTTTTGGCAATTCACTCAAAAATGGTGCCAAAAGCTTGAAAATGCTCCCCTGAAAGCTTTGGCACTCGAAACAGAAGGCTTTTTATCACAGGACAATAAATCAGCCCTCAAAAACTTAACCGGCAGAAAATATTTTTTTGAAGAAATCCCTAACCCCCGGGGTCACAATTTCAGCAAAAATCTGACTTTTGGCAATTCACTCAAAAATGGTGCCAAAAGCTTGAAAATGCTCCCCTGAAAGGTTTGGCACTCGAAACAGAAGGCTTTTTATCACAGGAAAAGAAATCAGCCCACAAAAACTTAACCGGCAGAAAATATTTTTTTGAAAAAATCGCGAAGCACCGGGGTCACAATTTCAGCAAAAATCTGGCTTTTGGCAATTCACTCAAAAATGGTGCCAAAAGCTTGAAAATGTTCTCCTGAAAGGTTTGGCACCAGAAACAGAAGGCCTTTTATCACAGGACAAGAAATCAGCCCTCAAAAACCAAACCGGCGGAAAAGACTTTTTTTCAAATAATTCCTAAGCCCCGGGATCACAATTTCAGCAAAAATCTGGCTTTCGGCAATTCACTCAAAAATGGTGCCAAAAGCTTGAAAATGCTCCCCTGAAAGGTTTGGCACTCGAAACAGAAGGCTTTTTATCACAGGACAAGAAATCAGCCCTCAAAAACTTAACCGGCAGAAAATATTTTTTTGAAAAAATCCCTAAGCCCCGGGGTCACAATTTCAGCAAAAATCTAACTTTTGGCAATTCACTCAAAAATGGTTCCAAAAGCCTGAAAATGTTCTCCTGAAATGTTTGGCACTCGAAACAGAAGGCTTGTTATCACAGGACAAGAAATCAGCCCTCAAAAACCTAACCGGCGGAAAAGACTTTTTTGAAAAAATTCCTAAGCCCCGGGATCACAATTTCAGCAAAAATCTGGCTTTCGGCAATTCACTCAAAAATGGTGCCAAAAGCTTGAAAATGCTCCCCTGAAAGGTTTGGCACTCGAAACAGAAGGCTTTTTATCACAGGACAAGAAATCAGCCCTCAAAAACTTAACCGGCAGAAAATATTTTTTTGAAAAAATCCCTAAGCCCCGGGGTCACAATTTCAGCAAAAATCTAACTTTTGGCAATTCACTCAAAAATGGTTCCAAAAGCCTGAAAATGTTCTCCTGAAATGTTTGGCACTCGAAACAGAAGGCTTGTTATCACAGGACAAGAAATCAGCCCTCAAAAACCTAACTGGCGGAAAAGACTTTTTTGAAAAAATTCCTAAGCCCCGGGGTCACAATTTCAGCAAAAATCTGGCTTTTGGCAATTCAGTCAAAAATGGTGCCAAAAGCTTGAAAATGCTCCCCTGAAAGGTTTGGCACTCGAAACAGAAGGCTTTTTATCACAGGACAAGAAATCAGCCCTCAAAAACTTAACCGGCAGAAAATATTTTTTTGAAAAAATCCCTAAGCCCCGGGGTCACAATTTCAGCAAAAATCTGGCTTTTGGCAATTCACTCAAAAATGGTGCAAAAAGCTTGAAAATTCTCCCCTGAAAGGTTTTTCACTCGAAACAGAAGGCTTTTCATCACAGGAGAAGAAATCAACCCTCAAAAAAATAACCGGCGGAAAAGTCTTTTTTGAAAAAATTCCTAAGCCCCGGGGTCACAATGTCAGCAAAAATCTGGCTTTTGGCAATTCACTTAAAAATGGTGCCAAAAGCTTGAAAATGCTCCCCTGAAAGGTTTGGCATTCGAAACAGAAGGCTTTTTATCACAGGACAAGAAATCAGCCCTTAAAAACTTAACCGGCAGAAAAGACTTTTTTTCAAAAAATCCCTAACCCCCGGGGTCACAATTTCAGCAAAAATCTGACTTTTGGCAATTCACTCAAAAATGGTTCCAAAAGCTTGAAAATGCTCCCCTGAAAGGTTTGGCACTCGAAACAGAAGGCTTGTTATCACAGGACAAGAAATCAGCCCTCAAAAACTTAACCGGCAGAAAATATTTTTTTGAAAAAATCGCGAAGCACCGGGGTCACAATTTCAGCAAAAATCTGGCTTTTGGCAATTCACTCAAAAATGGTGCCAAAAGCCTGAAAATGTTGTCCTGAAAGGTTTGGCACCCGGAACAGAAGGCCTTTTATCACAGGACAAGAAATCAGCCCTCAAAAACCTAACCGGCGGAAAAGACTTTTTTGAAAAAATTCCTAAGCCCCGGGGTCACAATTTCAGCAAAAATCTGGCTTTTGGCAATTCAGTCAAAAATGGTGCCAAAAGCTTGAAAATGTTCTCCTGAAAGGTTTGGCACCCGGAACAGAAGGCCTTTTATCACAGGACAAGAAATCAGCCCTCAAAAACCTAACCGGCGGAAAAGACTTTTTTTCAAATATTTCCTAAGCCCCGGGATCACAATTTCAGCAAAAATCTGGCTTTCGGCAATTCACTCAAAAATGGTGCCAAAGCTTGAAAATGCTCCCCTGAAAGGTTTGGCACTCGAAACAGAAGGCTTTTTATCACAGGACAAGAAATCAGCCCTCAAAAACTTAACCGGCAGAAAATATTTTTTTGAAAAAATCCCTAAGCCCCGGGGTCACAATTTCAGCAAAAATCTAACTTTTGGCAATTCACTCAAAAATGGTTCCAAAAGCCTGAAAATGTGCTCCTGAAATGTTTGGCACTCGAAACAGAAGGCTTGTTATCACAGGACAAGAAATCAGCCCTCAAAAACCTAACCGGCGGAAAAGTCTTTTTTGAAAAAATTCCTAAGCCCCGGGGTCACAATTTCAGCAAAAATCTGGCTTTTGGCAATTCACTCAAAAATGGTGCCAAAAGCTTGAAAATGCTCCCCTGAAAGGTTTGGCACTCGAAACAGAAGGCTTGTTATCACAGGACAAGAAATCAGCCCTCAAAAACTTAACCAGCAGAAAATATTTTTTTGAAAAAATCCCTAAGCCCCGGGGTCACAATTTCAGCAAAAATCTAACTTTTGGCAATTCACTCAAAAATGGTTCCAAAAGCCTGAAAATGTGCTCCTGAAAGGTTTGGCACCGGAAACAGAAGGCTTGTTATCACAGGACAAGAAATCAGCCCTCAAAAACCTAACCGGCGGAAAAGACTTTTTTGAAAAAATTCCTAAGCCCCGGGGTCACAATTTCAGCAAAAATCTGACTTTTGGCAATTCAGTCAAAAATGGTGCCAAAAGCTTGAAAATGCTCCCCTGAAAGGTTTGGCACTCGAAACAGAAGGCTTGTTATCACAGGACAAGAAATCAGCCCTCAAAAACTTAACCGGCAGAAAATATTTTTTTGAAAAAATTCCTAAGCCCCGGGGTCACAATTTCAGCAAAAATCTGGCTTTTGGCAATTCACTCAAAAATGGTGCCAACAGCTTGAAAATGCTCCCCTGAAAGGTTTGGCACTCGAAACAGAAGGCATTTTATCACAGGACAAGAAATCAGCCCTCAAAAACTTAACCGGCAGAAAATATTTTTTTGAAAAAAACCCTAACCCCCGGGGTCACAATTTCAGCAAAAATCTAACTTTTGGCAATTCACTCAAAAATGGTTCCAAAAGCCTGAAAATGTGCTCCTGACATGTTTGGCACTCGAAACAGAAGGCTTGTTATCACAGGACAAGAAATCAGCCCTCAAAAACCTAACCGGCGGAAAAGTCTTTTTTGAAAAAATTCCTAAGCCCCGGGGTCACAATTTCAGCAAAAATCTGGCTTTTGGCAATTCACTCAAAAATGGTGCCAAAAGCTTGAAAATGCTCCCCTGAAAGGTTTGGCACTCGAAACAGAAGGCTTGTTATCACAGGACAAGAAATCAGCCCTCAAAAACTTAACCAGCAGAAAATATTTTTTTGAAAAAATCCCTAAGCCCCGGGGTCACAATTTCAGCAAAAATCTAACTTTTGGCAATTCACTCAAAAATGGTTCCAAAAGCCTGAAAATGTGCTCCTGAAAGGTTTGGCACCGGAAACAGAAGGCTTGTTATCACAGGACAAGAAATCAGCCCTCAAAAACCTAACCGGCGGAAAAGACTTTTTTGAAAAAATTCCTAAGCCCCGGGGTCACAATTTCAGCAAAAATCTGACTTTTGGCAATTCAGTCAAAAATGGTGCCAAAAGCTTGAAAATGCTCCCCTGAAAGGTTTGGCACTCGAAACAGAAGGCTTGTTATCACAGGACAAGAAATCAGCCCTCAAAAACTTAACCGGCAGAAAATATTTTTTTGAAAAAATTCCTAAGCCCCGGGGTCACAATTTCAGCAAAAATCTGGCTTTTGGCAATTCACTCAAAAATGGTTCCAAAAGCCTGAAAATGCTCCCCTGAAAGGTTTGGCACCGGAAACAGAAGGCTTGTTATCACAGGACAAGAAATCAGCCCTCAAAAACCTAACCGGCGGAAAAGACTTTTTTGAAAAAATTCCTAAGCCCCGGGGTCACAATTTCAGCAAAAATCTGACTTTTGGCAATTCAGTCAAAAATGGTGCCAAAAGCTTGAAAATGCTCCCCTGAAAGGTTTGGCACTCGAAACAGAAGGCTTGTTATCACAGGACAAGAAATCAGCCCTCAAAAACTTAACCGGCAGAAAATATTTTTTTGAAAAAATCGCGAAGCACCGGGGTCACAATTTCAGCAAAAATCTGGCTTTTGGCAATTCACTCAAAAATGGTGCCAAAAGCTTGAAAATGCTCCCCTGAAAGGTTTGGCACTCGAAACAGAAGGCTTTTTATCACAGGACAAGAAATCAGCCCTCAAAAACTTAACCGGCAGAAAATATTTTTTTGAAAAAATCGCGAAGCACCGGGGTCACAATTTCAGCAAAAATCTGGCTTTCGGCAATTCACTCAAAAATGGTGCCAAAAGCTTGCAAATGATCTCCTGAAAGGTTTGGCACACGAAACAGAAGGCCTTTTATCACAGGACAAGAAATCAGCCCTCAAAAACCTAACCGGCGGAAAAGACTTTTTTTCAAATATTTCCTAAGCCCCGGGATCACAATTTCAGCAAAAATCTGGCTTTCGGCAATTCACACAAAAATGGTGCCAAAAGCTTGAAAATGCTCCCCTGAAAGGTTTGGCACTCGAAACAGAAGGCTTGTTATCACAGGACAAGAAATCAGCCCTCAAAAACCTAACCGGCGGAAAAGACTTTTTTTCAAATATTTCCTAAGCCCCGGGATCACAATTTCAGCAAAAATCTGGCTTTCGGCAATTCACTCAAAAATGGTGCCAAAGCTTGAAAATGCTCCCCTGAAAGGTTTGGCACTCGAAACAGAAGGCTTTTTATCACAGGACAAGAAATCAGCCCTCAAAAACTTAACCGGCAGAAAATATTTTTTTGAAAAAATCCCTAAGCCCCGGGGTCACAATTTCAGCAAAAATCTAACTTTTGGCAATTCACTCAAAAATGGTTCCAAAAGCCTGAAAATGTGCTCCTGAAATGTTTGGCACTCGAAACAGAAGGCTTGTTATCACAGGACAAGAAATCAGCCCTCAAAAACCTAACCGGCGGAAAAGTCTTTTTTGAAAAAATTCCTAAGCCCCGGGGTCACAATTTCAGCAAAAATCTGGCTTTTGGCAATTCACTCAAAAATGGTGCCAAAAGCTTGAAAATGCTCCCCTGAAAGGTTTGGCACTCGAAACAGAAGGCTTGTTATCACAGGACAAGAAATCAGCCCTCAAAAACTTAACCAGCAGAAAATATTTTTTTGAAAAAATCCCTAAGCCCCGGGGTCACAATTTCAGCAAAAATCTAACTTTTGGCAATTCACTCAAAAATGGTTCCAAAAGCCTGAAAATGTGCTCCTGAAAGGTTTGGCACCGGAAACAGAAGGCTTGTTATCACAGGACAAGAAATCAGCCCTCAAAAACCTAACCGGCGGAAAAGACTTTTTTGAAAAAATTCCTAAGCCCCGGGGTCACAATTTCAGCAAAAATCTGACTTTTGGCAATTCAGTCAAAAATGGTGCCAAAAGCTTGAAAATGCTCCCCTGAAAGGTTTGGCACTCGAAACAGAAGGCTTGTTATCACAGGACAAGAAATCAGCCCTCAAAAACTTAACCGGCAGAAAATATTTTTTTGAAAAAATTCCTAAGCCCCGGGGTCACAATTTCAGCAAAAATCTGGCTTTTGGCAATTCACTCAAAAATGGTGCCAACAGCTTGAAAATGCTCCCCTGAAAGGTTTGGCACTCGAAACAGAAGGCATTTTATCACAGGACAAGAAATCAGCCCTCAAAAACTTAACCGGCAGAAAATATTTTTTTGAAAAAAACCCTAACCCCCGGGGTCACAATTTCAGCAAAAATCTAACTTTTGGCAATTCACTCAAAAATGGTTCCAAAAGCCTGAAAATGTGCTCCTGACATGTTTGGCACTCGAAACAGAAGGCTTGTTATCACAGGACAAGAAATCAGCCCTCAAAAACCTAACCGGCGGAAAAGTCTTTTTTGAAAAAATTCCTAAGCCCCGGGGTCACAATTTCAGCAAAAATCTGGCTTTTGGCAATTCACTCAAAAATGGTGCCAAAAGCTTGAAAATGCTCCCCTGAAAGGTTTGGCACTCGAAACAGAAGGCTTGTTATCACAGGACAAGAAATCAGCCCTCAAAAACTTAACCAGCAGAAAATATTTTTTTGAAAAAATCCCTAAGCCCCGGGGTCACAATTTCAGCAAAAATCTAACTTTTGGCAATTCACTCAAAAATGGTTCCAAAAGCCTGAAAATGTGCTCCTGAAAGGTTTGGCACCGGAAACAGAAGGCTTGTTATCACAGGACAAGAAATCAGCCCTCAAAAACCTAACCGGCGGAAAAGACTTTTTTGAAAAAATTCCTAAGCCCCGGGGTCACAATTTCAGCAAAAATCTGACTTTTGGCAATTCAGTCAAAAATGGTGCCAAAAGCTTGAAAATGCTCCCCTGAAAGGTTTGGCACTCGAAACAGAAGGCTTGTTATCACAGGACAAGAAATCAGCCCTCAAAAACTTAACCGGCAGAAAATATTTTTTTGAAAAAATTCCTAAGCCCCGGGGTCACAATTTCAGCAAAAATCTGGCTTTTGGCAATTCACTCAAAAATGGTTCCAAAAGCCTGAAAATGCTCCCCTGAAAGGTTTGGCACCGGAAACAGAAGGCTTGTTATCACAGGACAAGAAATCAGCCCTCAAAAACCTAACCGGCGGAAAAGACTTTTTTGAAAAAATTCCTAAGCCCCGGGGTCACAATTTCAGCAAAAATCTGACTTTTGGCAA
This sequence comes from Podarcis vaucheri, assembly GCF_965113315.1. Lineage (NCBI taxonomy): Eukaryota > Metazoa > Chordata > Lepidosauria > Squamata > Lacertidae > Podarcis > Podarcis vaucheri. The sequence goes on from NC_138764.1 coordinate 12,516,659, forward strand.
TTCAGTCAAAAATGGTGCCAAAAGCTTGAAAATGCTCCCCTGAAAGGTTTGGCACTCGAAACAGAAGGCTTGTTATCACAGGACAAGAAATCAGCCCTCAAAAACTTAACCGGCAGAAAATATTTTTTTGAAAAAATCGCGAAGCACCGGGGTCACAATTTCAGCAAAAATCTGGCTTTTGGCAATTCACTCAAAAATGGTGCCAAAAGCTTGAAAATGCTCCCCTGAAAGGTTTGGCACTCGAAACAGAAGGCTTTTTATCACAGGACAAGAAATCAGCCCTCAAAAACTTAACCGGCAGAAAATATTTTTTTGAAAAAATCGCGAAGCACCGGGGTCACAATTTCAGCAAAAATCTGGCTTTCGGCAATTCACTCAAAAATGGTGCCAAAAGCTTGCAAATGTTCTCCTGAAAGGTTTGGCACACGAAACAGAAGGCCTTTTATCACAGGACAAGAAATCAGCCCTCAAAAACCTAACCGGCGGAAAAGACTTTTTTTCAAATATTTCCTAAGCCCCGGGATCACAATTTCAGCAAAAATCTGGCTTTCGGCAATTCACACAAAAATGGTGCCAAAAGCTTGAAAATGCTCCCCTGAAAGGTTTGGCACTCGAAACAGAAGGCTTTTTATCACAGGACAAGAAATCAGCCCTCAAAAACTTAACCGGCAGAAAATATTTTTTTGAAAAAATCCCTAAGCCCCGGGGTCACAATTTCAGCAAAAATCTAACTTTTGGCAATTCACTCAAAAATGGTTCCAAAAGCCTGAAAATGTTCTCCTGAAATGTTTGGTACTCGAAACAGAAGGCTTGTTATCACAGGACAAGAAATCAGCCCTCAAAAACCTAACCGGCGGAAAAGACTTTTTTTCAAATATTTCCTAAGCCCCGGGATCACAATTTCAACAAAAATCTGGCTTTCGGCAATTCACTCAAAAATGGTGCCAAAAGCTTGAAAATGCTCCCCTGAAAGGTTTGGCACTCGAAACAGAAGGCTTTTTATCACAGGACAAGAAATCAGGCCTCAAAAACTTAACCGGCAGAAAATATTTTTTTGAAAAAATCGCGAAGCACCGGGGTCACAATTTCAGCAAAAATCTGGCTTTTGGCAATTCACTCAAAAATGGTGCCAAAAGCTTGAAAATGTTCTCCTGAAAGGTTTGGCACCCGAAACAGAAGGCCTTTTATCACAGGACAAGAAATCAGCCCTCAAAAACCTAACCGGCGGAAAAGACTTTTTTTCAAATATTTCCTAAGCCCCGGGATCACAATTTCAACAAAAATCTGGCTTTCGGCAATTCACTCAAAAATGGTTCCAAAAGCTTGAAAATGTTCTCCTGAAATTTTTGGCACTCGAAACAGAAGGCTTGTTATCACAGGACAAGAAATCAGCCCTCAAAAACCTAACCGGCGGAAAAGTCTTTTTTGAAAAAATCCCTAACCCCCGGGGTCACAATTTCAGCAAAAATCTGGCTTTTGGCAATTCACTCAAAAATGGTTCCAAAAGCTTGAAAATGTTCTCCTGAAATTTTTGGCACTCGAAACAGAAGGCTTGTTATCACACGACAAGAAATCAGCCCTCAAAAAAATAACCGGCGGAAAAGTCTTTTTTGAAAAAATTCCTAAGCCCCGGGGTCACAATGTCAGCAAAAATCTGACTTTTGGCAATTCACTCAAAAATGGTTCCAAAAGCTTGAAAATGCTCCCCTGAAAGGTTTGGCACTCGAAACAGAAGGCTTTTTATCACAGGACAAGAAATCAGCCCTCAAAAACTTAACCGGCAGAAAATATTTTTTTGAAAAAATCGCGAAGCACCGGGGTCACAATTTCAGCAAAAATCTAACTTTTGGCAATTCACTCAAAAATGGTGCCAAAAGCTTGAAAATGTTCTCCTGAAAGGTTTGGCACCCGGAACAGAAGGCCTTTTATCACAGGACAAGAAATCAGCCCTCAAAAACCTAACCGGCTGAAAAGACTTTTTTTCAAATTTTTCCCAAGCCCCGGGATCACAATTTCAGCAAAAATCTGGCTTTCGGCAATTCACTCAAAAATGTTGCCAAAAGCTTGAAAATGCTCCCCTGAAAGGTTTGGCACTCGAAACAGAAGGCTTTTTATCACAGGACAAGAAATCAGCCCTCAAAAACTTAACCGGCAGAAAATATTTTTTTTGAAAAAATCCCTAAGCCCCGGGGTCACAATTTCAGCAAAAATCTAACTTTTGGCAATTCACTCAAAAATGGTTCCAAAAGCCTGAAAATGTTCTCCTGAAATGTTTGGCACTCGAAACAGAAGGCTTGTTATCACAGGACAAGAAATCAGCCCTCAAAAACCTAACCGGCGGAAAAGTCTTTTTTGAAAAAATTCCTAAGCCCCGGGGTCACAATTTCAGCAAAAATCTGGCTTTTGGCAATTCACTCAAAAATGGTGCCAAAAGCTTGAAAATGCTCCCCTGAAAGGTTTGGCACTCGAAACAGAAGGCTTGTTATCACAGGACAAGAAATCAGCCCTCAAAAACTTAACCGGCAGAAAATATTTTTTTGAAAAAATCGCGAAGCACCGGGGTCACAATTTCAGCAAAAATCTGGCTTTTGGCAATTCACTCAAAAATGGTGCCAAAAGCTTGAAAATGTTCTCCTGAAAGGTTTGGCACCCGAAACAGAAGGCTTGTTATCACAGGACAAGAAATCAGCCCTCAAAAACCTAACCGGCGGAAAAGACTTTTTTGAAAAAATTCCTAAGCCCCGGGGTCACAATTTCAGCAAAAATCTGGCTTTTGGCAATTCAGTCAAAAATGGTGCCAAAAGCTTGAAAATGTTCTCCTGAAAGGTTTGGCACCCGGAACAGAAGGCCTTTTATCACAGGACAAGAAATCAGCCCTCAAAAACCTAACCGGCGGAAAAGACTTTTTTTCAAATATTTCCTAAGCCCCGGGATCACAATTTCAGCAAAAATCTGGCTTTCGGCAATTCACTCAAAAATGGTGCCAAAGCTTGAAAATGCTCCCCTGAAAGGTTTGGCACTCGAAACAGAAGGCTTTTTATCACAGGACAAGAAATCAGCCCTCAAAAACTTAACCGGCAGAAAATATTTTTTTGAAAAAATCCCTAAGCCCCGGGGTCACAATTTCAGCAAAAATCTAACTTTTGGCAATTCACTCAAAAATGGTTCCAAAAGCCTGAAAATGTGCTCCTGAAATGTTTGGCACTCGAAACAGAAGGCTTGTTATCACAGGACAAGAAATCAGCCCTCAAAAACCTAACCGGCGGAAAAGTCTTTTTTGAAAAAATTCCTAAGCCCCGGGGTCACAATTTCAGCAAAAATCTGGCTTTTGGCAATTCACTCAAAAATGGTGCCAAAAGCTTGAAAATGCTCCCCTGAAAGGTTTGGCACTCGAAACAGAAGGCTTTTTATCACAGGACAAGAAATCAGCCCTCAAAAACTTAACCGGCAGAAAATATTTTTTTGAAAAAATCGCGAAGCACCGGGGTCACAATTTCAGCAAAAATCTGGCTTTTGGCAATTCACTCAAAAATGGTGCCAAAAGCTTGCAAATGTTCTCCTGAAAGGTTTGGCACACGAAACAGAAGGCCTTTTATCACAGGACAAGAAATCAGCCCTCAAAAACCTAACCGGCGGAAAAGACTTTTTTTCAAATATTTCCTAAGCCCCGGGATCACAATTTCAGCAAAAATCTGGCTTTCGGCAATTCACACAAAAATGGTGCCAAAAGCTTGAAAATGCTCCCCTGAAAGGTCTGGCACTCGAAACAGAAGGCTTTTTATCACAGGACAAGAAATCAGCCCTCAAAAACTTAACCGGCAGAAAATATTTTTTTGAAAAAATCCCTAAGCCCCGGGGTCACAATTTCAGCAAAAATCTAACTTTTGGCAATTCACTCAAAAATGGTTCCAAAAGCCTGAAAATGTTCTCCTGAAATGTTTGGTACTCGAAACAGAAGGCTTGTTATCACAGGACAAGAAATCAGCCCTCAAAAACCTAACCGGCGGAAAAGACTTTTTTTCAAATATTTCCTAAGCCCCGGGATCACAATTTCAACAAAAATCTGGCTTTCGGCAATTCACTCAAAAATGGTGCCAAAAGCTTGAAAATGCTCCCCTGAAAGGTTTGGCACTCGAAACAGAAGGCTTTTTATCACAGGACAAGAAATCAGGCCTCAAAAACTTAACCGGCAGAAAATATTTTTTTGAAAAAATCGCGAAGCACCGGGGTCACAATTTCAGCAAAAATCTGGCTTTTGGCAATTCACTCAAAAATGGTGCCAAAAGCTTGAAAATGTTCTCCTGAAAGGTTTGGCACCCGAAACAGAAGGCCTTTTATCACAGGACAAGAAATCAGCCCTCAAAAACCTAACCGGCGGAAAAGACTTTTTTTCAAATATTTCCTAAGCCCCGGGATCACAATTTCAACAAAAATCTGGCTTTCGGCAATTCACTCAAAAATGGTTCCAAAAGCTTGAAAATGTTCTCCTGAAATTTTTGGCACTCGAAACAGAAGGCTTGTTATCACAGGACAAGAAATCAGCCCTCAAAAACCTAACCGGCGGAAAAGTCTTTTTTGAAAAAATCCCTAACCCCCGGGGTCACAATTTCAGCAAAAATCTGGCTTTTGGCAATTCACTCAAAAATGGTTCCAAAAGCTTGAAAATGTTCTCCTGAAATTTTTGGCACTCGAAACAGAAGGCTTGTTATCACACGACAAGAAATCAGCCCTCAAAAAAATAACCGGCGGAAAAGTCTTTTTTGAAAAAATTCCTAAGCCCCGGGGTCACAATGTCAGCAAAAATCTGACTTTTGGCAATTCACTCAAAAATGGTTCCAAAAGCTTGAAAATGCTCCCCTGAAAGGTTTGGCACTCGAAACAGAAGGCTTTTTATCACAGGACAAGAAATCAGCCCTCAAAAACTTAACCGGCAGAAAATATTTTTTTGAAAAAATCGCGAAGCACCGGGGTCACAATTTCAGCAAAAATCTAACTTTTGGCAATTCACTCAAAAATGGTGCCAAAAGCTTGAAAATGTTCTCCTGAAAGGTTTGGCACCCGGAACAGAAGGCCTTTTATCACAGGACAAGAAATCAGCCCTCAAAAACCTAACCGGCGGAAAAGACTTTTTTTCAAATTTTTCCCAAGCCCCGGGATCACAATTTCAGCAAAAATCTGGCTTTCGGCAATTCACTCAAAAATGTTGCCAAAAGCTTGAAAATGCTCCCCTGAAAGGTTTGGCACTCGAAACAGAAGGCTTTTTATCACAGGACAAGAAATCAGCCCTCAAAAACTTAACCGGCAGAAAATATTTTTTTTGAAAAAATCCCTAAGCCCCGGGGTCACAATTTCAGCAAAAATCTAACTTTTGGCAATTCACTCAAAAATGGTTCCAAAAGCCTGAAAATGTTCTCCTGAAATGTTTGGCACTCGAAACAGAAGGCTTGTTATCACAGGACAAGAAATCAGCCCTCAAAAACCTAACCGGCGGAAAAGTCTTTTTTGAAAAAATTCCTAAGCCCCGGGGTCACAATTTCAGCAAAAATCTGGCTTTTGGCAATTCACTCAAAAATGGTGCCAAAAGCTTGAAAATGCTCCCCTGAAAGGTTTGGCACTCGAAACAGAAGGCTTGTTATCACAGGACAAGAAATCAGCCCTCAAAAACTTAACCGGCAGAAAATATTTTTTTGAAAAAATCACGAAGCACCGGGGTCACAATTTCAGCAAAAATCTGGCTTTTGGCAATTCACTCAAAAATGGTGCCAAAAGCTTGAAAATGTTCTCCTGAAAGGTTTGGCACCCGAAACAGAAGGCTTGTTATCACAGGACAAGAAATCAGCCCTCAAAAACCTAACCGGCGGAAAAGACTTTTTTGAAAAAAATTCCTAAGCCCCGGGGTCACAATTTCAGCAAAAATCTGGCTTTTGGCAATTCAGTCAAAAATGGTGCCAAAAGCTTGAAAATGTTCTCCTGAAAGGTTTGGCACCCGGAACAGAAGGCCTTTTATCACAGGACAAGAAATCAGCCCTCAAAAACCTAACCGGCGGAAAAGACTTTTTTTCAAATATTTCCTAAGCCCCGGGATCACAATTTCAGCAAAAATCTGGCTTTCGGCAATTCACTCAAAAATGGTGCCAAAGCTTGAAAATGCTCCCCTGAAAGGTTTGGCACTCGAAACAGAAGGCTTTTTATCACAGGACAAGAAATCAGCCCTCAAAAACTTAACCGGCAGAAAATATTTTTTTGAAAAAATCCCTAAGCCCCGGGGTCACAATTTCAGCAAAAATCTAACTTTTGGCAATTCACTCAAAAATGGTTCCAAAAGCCTGAAAATGTGCTCCTGAAATGTTTGGCACTCGAAACAGAAGGCTTGTTATCACAGGACAAGAAATCAGCCCTCAAAAACCTAACCGGCGGAAAAGTCTTTTTTGAAAAAATTCCTAAGCCCCGGGGTCACAATTTCAGCAAAAATCTGGCTTTTGGCAATTCACTCAAAAATGGTGCCAAAAGCTTGAAAATGCTCCCCTGAAAGGTTTGGCACTCGAAACAGAAGGCTTTTTATCACAGGACAAGAAATCAGCCCTCAAAAACTTAACCGGCAGAAAATATTTTTTTGAAAAAATCGCGAAGCACCGGGGTCACAATTTCAGCAAAAATCTGGCTTTTGGCAATTCACTCAAAAATGGTGCCAAAAGCTTGCAAATGTTCTCCTGAAAGGTTTGGCACACGAAACAGAAGGCCTTTTATCACAGGACAAGAAATCAGCCCTCAAAAACCTAACCGGCGGAAAAGACTTTTTTTCAAATATTTCCTAAGCCCCGGGATCACAATTTCAGCAAAAATCTGGCTTTCGGCAATTCACACAAAAATGGTGCCAAAAGCTTGAAAATGCTCCCCTGAAAGGTCTGGCACTCGAAACAGAAGGCTTTTTATCACAGGACAAGAAATCAGCCCTCAAAAACTTAACCGGCAGAAAATATTTTTTTGAAAAAATCCCTAAGCCCCGGGGTCACAATTTCAGCAAAAATCTAACTTTTGGCAATTCACTCAAAAATGGTTCCAAAAGCCTGAAAATGTTCTCCTGAAATGTTTGGTACTCGAAACAGAAGGCTTGTTATCACAGGACAAGAAATCAGCCCTCAAAAACCTAACCGGCGGAAAAGACTTTTTTTCAAATATTTCCTAAGCCCCGGGATCACAATTTCAACAAAAATCTGGCTTTCGGCAATTCACTCAAAAATGGTGCCAAAAGCTTGAAAATGCTCCCCTGAAAGGTTTGGCACTCGAAACAGAAGGCTTTTTATCACAGGACAAGAAATCAGGCCTCAAAAACTTAACCGGCAGAAAATATTTTTTTGAAAAAATCGCGAAGCACCGGGGTCACAATTTCAGCAAAAATCTGGCTTTTGGCAATTCACTCAAAAATGGTGCCAAAAGCTTGAAAATGTTCTCCTGAAAGGTTTGGCACCCGAAACAGAAGGCCTTTTATCACAGGACAAGAAATCAGCCCTCAAAAACCTAACCGGCGGAAAAGACTTTTTTTCAAATATTTCCTAAGCCCCGGGATCACAATTTCAACAAAAATCTGGCTTTCGGCAATTCACTCAAAAATGGTTCCAAAAGCTTGAAAATGTTCTCCTGAAATTTTTGGCACTCGAAACAGAAGGCTTGTTATCACAGGACAAGAAATCAGCCCTCAAAAACCTAACCGGCGGAAAAGTCTTTTTTGAAAAAATCCCTAACCCCCGGGGTCACAATTTCAGCAAAAATCTGGCTTTTGGCAATTCACTCAAAAATGGTTCCAAAAGCTTGAAAATGTTCTCCTGAAATTTTTGGCACTCGAAACAGAAGGCTTGTTATCACACGACAAGAAATCAGCCCTCAAAAAAATAACCGGCGGAAAAGTCTTTTTTGAAAAAATTCCTAAGCCCCGGGGTCACAATGTCAGCAAAAATCTGACTTTTGGCAATTCACTCAAAAATGGTTCCAAAAGCTTGAAAATGCTCCCCTGAAAGGTTTGGCACTCGAAACAGAAGGCTTTTTATCACAGGACAAGAAATCAGCCCTCAAAAACTTAACCGGCAGAAAATATTTTTTTGAAAAAATCGCGAAGCACCGGGGTCACAATTTCAGCAAAAATCTAACTTTTGGCAATTCACTCAAAAATGGTGCCAAAAGCTTGAAAATGTTCTCCTGAAAGGTTTGGCACCCGGAACAGAAGGCCTTTTATCACAGGACAAGAAATCAGCCCTCAAAAACCTAACCGGCGGAAAAGACTTTTTTTCAAATTTTTCCCAAGCCCCGGGATCACAATTTCAGCAAAAATCTGGCTTTCGGCAATTCACTCAAAAATGTTGCCAAAAGCTTGAAAATGCTCCCCTGAAAGGTTTGGCACTCGAAACAGAAGGCTTTTTATCACAGGACAAGAAATCAGCCCTCAAAAACTTAACCGGCAGAAAATATTTTTTTTGAAAAAATCCCTAAGCCCCGGGGTCACAATTTCAGCAAAAATCTAACTTTTGGCAATTCACTCAAAAATGGTTCCAAAAGCCTGAAAATGTTCTCCTGAAATGTTTGGCACTCGAAACAGAAGGCTTGTTATCACAGGACAAGAAATCAGCCCTCAAAAACCTAACCGGCGGAAAAGTCTTTTTTGAAAAAATTCCTAAGCTCCGGGGTCACAATTTCAGCAAAAATCTGGCTTTTGGCAATTCACTCAAAAATGGTGCCAAAAGCTTGAAAATGCTCCCCTGAAAGGTTTGGCACTCGAAACAGAAGGCTTGTTATCACAGGACAAGAAATCAGCCCTCAAAAACTTAACCGGCAGAAAATATTTTTTTGAAAAAATCGCGAAGCACCGGGGTCACAATTTCAGCAAAAATCTGGCTTTTGGCAATTCACTCAAAAATGGTGCCAAAAGCTTGAAAATGTTCTCCTGAAAGGTTTGGCACCCGAAACAGAAGGCTTGTTATCACAGGACAAGAAATCAGCCCTCAAAAACCTAACCGGCGGAAAAGACTTTTTTGAAAAAATTCCTAAGCCCCGAGGTCACAATTTCAGCAAAAATCTGGCTTTTGGCAATTCAGTCAAAAATGGTGCCAAAAGCTTGAAAATGTTCTCCTGAAAGGTTTGGCACCCGGAACAGAAGGCCTTTTATCACAGGACAAGAAATCAGCCCTCAAAAACCTAACCGGCGGAAAAGACTTTTTTTCAAATATTTCCTAAGCCCCGGGATCACAATTTCAGCAAAAATCTGGCTTTCGGCAATTCACTCAAAAATGGTGCCAAAGCTTGAAAATGCTCCCCTGAAAGGTTTGGCACTCGAAACAGAAGGCTTTTTATCACAGGACAAGAAATCAGCCCTCAAAAACTTAACCGGCAGAAAATATTTTTTTGAAAAAATCCCTAAGCCCCGGGGTCACAATTTCAGCAAAAATCTAACTTTTGGCAATTCACTCAAAAATGGTTCCAAAAGCCTGAAAATGTGCTCCTGAAATGTTTGGCACTCGAAACAGAAGGCTTGTTATCACAGGACAAGAAATCAGCCCTCAAAAACCTAACCGGCGGAAAAGTCTTTTTTGAAAAAATTCCTAAGCCCCGGGGTCACAATTTCAGCAAAAATCTGGCTTTTGGCAATTCACTCAAAAATGGTGCCAAAAGCTTGAAAATGCTCCCCTGAAAGGTTTGGCACTCGAAACAGAAGGCATTTTATCACAGGACAAGAAATCAGCCCTCAAAAACTTAACCGGCAGAAAATATTTTTTTGAAAAAAACCCTAACCCCCGGGGTCACAATTTCAGCAAAAATCTGACTTTTGGCAATTCACTCAAAAATGGTGCCAAAAGCTTGAAAATGCTCCCCTGAAAGGTTTTTCACTCGAAACAGAAGGCTTTTCATCACAGGAGAAGAAATCAACCCTCAAAAACTTAACCGGCAGAAAATATTTTTTTGAAGAAATCCCTAACCCCCGGGGTCACAATTTCAGCAAAAATCTGACTTTTGGCAATTCACTCAAAAATGGTTCCAAAAGCTTGAAAATGTTCTCCTGAAATTTTTGGCACTCGAAACAGAAGGCTTGTTATCACACGACAAGAAATCAGCCCTCAAAAAAATAACCGGCGGAAAAGTCTTTTTTGAAAAAATTCCTAAGCCCCGGGGTCACAATGTCAGCAAAAATCTGACTTTTGGCAATTCACTCAAAAATGGTTCCAAAAGCTTGAAAATGCTCCCCTGAAAGGTTTGGCACTCGAAACAGAAGGCTTTTTATCACAGGACAAGAAATCAGCCCTCAAAAACTTAACCGGCAGAAAATATTTTTTTGAAAAAATCGCGAAGCACCGGGGTCACAATTTCAGCAAAAATCTGGCTTTTGGCAATTCACTCAAAAATGGTGCCAAAAGCTTGAAAATGTTCTCCTGAAAGGTTTGGCACCCGAAACAGAAGGCCTTTTATCACAGGACAAGAAATCAGCCCTCAAAAACCTAACCGGCGGAAAAGACTTTTTTTCAAATATTTCCTAAGCCCCGGGATCACAATTTCAGCAAAAATCTGGCTTTCGGCAATTCACTCAAAAATGGTGCCAAAAGCTTGAAAATGCTCCCCTGAAAGGTTTGGCACTCGAAACAGAAGGCTTTTTATCACAGGACAAGAAATCAGCCCTCAAAAACTTAACCGGCAGAAAATATTTTTTTGAAAAAATCCCTAAGCCCCGGGGTCACAATTTCAGCAAAAATCTAACTTTTGGCAATTCACTCAAAAATGGTTCCAAAAGCCTGAAAATGTTCTCCTGAAATGTTTGGCACTCGAAACAGAAGGCTTGTTATCACAGGACAAGAAATCAGCCCTCAAAAACCTAACCGGCGGAAAAGTCTTTTTTGAAAAAATTCCTAAGCCCCGGGGTCACAATTTCAGCAAAAATCTGGCTTTTGGCAATTCACTCAAAAATGGTGCCAAAAGCTTGAAAATGCTCCCCTGAAAGGTTTGGCACTCGAAACAGAAGGCTTGTTATCACAGGACAAGAAATCAGCCCTCAAAAACTTAACCGGCAGAAAATATTTTTTTGAAAAAATCGCGAAGCACCGGGGTCACAATTTCAGCAAAAATCTGGCTTTTGGCAATTCACTCAAAAATGGTTCCAAAAGCCTGAAAATGTTCTCCTGAAATGTTTGGCACTCGAAACAGAAGGCTTGTTATCACAGGACAAGAAATCAGTCCTCAAAAACCTAACCGGCGGAAAAGACTTTTTTTCAAATATTTCCTAAGCCCCGGGATCACAATTTCAACAAAAATCTGGCTTTCGGCAATTCACTCAAAAATGGTGCCAAAAGCTTGAAAATGCTCCCCTGAAAGGTTTGGCACTCGAAACAGAAGGCTTTTTATCACAGGACAAGAAATCAGCCCTCAAAAACTTAACCGGCAGAAAATATTTTTTTGAAAAAATCGCGAAGCACCGGGGTCACAATTTCAGCAAAAATTTGGCTTTTGGCAATTCACTCAAAAATGGTGCCAAAAGCTTGAAAATGTTCTCCTGAAAGGTTTGGCACACGAAACAGAAGGCCTTTTATCACAGGACAAGAAATCAGCCCTCAAAAACCTAACCGGCGGAAAAGACTTTTTTTCAAATATTTCCTAAGCCCCGGGATCACAATTTCAGCAAAAATCTGGCTTTCGGCAATTCACACAAAAATGGTGCCAAAAGCTTGAAAATGCTCCCCTGAAAGGTTTGGCACTCGAAACAGAAGGCTTTTTATCACAGGACAAGAAATCAGCCCTCAAAAACTTAACCGGCAGAAAATATTTTTTTGAAAAAATCCCTAAGCCCCGGGGTCACAATTTCAGCAAAAATCTAACTTTTGGCAATTCACTCAAAAATGGTTCCAAAAGCCTGAAAATGTTCTCCTGAAATGTTTGGTACTCGAAACAGAAGGCTTGTTATCACAGGACAAGAAATCAGCCCTCAAAAACCTAACCGGCGGAAAAGACTTTTTTTCAAATATTTCCTAAGCCCCGGGATCACAATTTCAACAAAAATCTGGCTTTCGGCAATTCACTCAAAAATGGTGCCAAAAGCTTGAAAATGCTCCCCTGAAAGGTTTGGCACTCGAAACAGAAGGCTTTTTATCACAGGACAAGAAATCAGGCCTCAAAAACTTAACCGGCAGAAAATATTTTTTTGAAAAAATCGCGAAGCACCGGGGTCACAATTTCAGCAAAAATCTGGCTTTTGGCAATTCACTCAAAAATGGTGCCAAAAGCTTGAAAATGTTCTCCTGAAAGGTTTGGCACCCGAAACAGAAGGCCTTTTATCACAGGACAAGAAATCAGCCCTCAAAAACCTAACCGGCGGAAAAGACTTTTTTTCAAATATTTCCTAAGCCCCGGGATCACAATTTCAACAAAAATCTGGCTTTCGGCAATTCACTCAAAAATGGTGCCAAAAGCTTGAAAATGCTCCCCTGAAAGGTTTGGCACTCGAAACAGAAGGCTTGTTATCACAGGAGAAGAAATCAGCCCTCAAAAACTTAACCGGCAGAAAATATTTTTTTTAAAAAAATCCCTATCCCCGGGGTCACAATTTCAGCAAAAATCTGGCTTTTGGCAATTCACTCAAAAATGGTGCCAAAAGCTTGAAAATGCTCCCCTGAAAGGTTTGGAACTCGAAACAGAAGGCATTTTATCACAGGACAAGAAATCAGCCCTCAAAAACTTAACCGGCAGAAAATATTTTTTTGAAAAAATCCCTAACCCCCGGGGTCACAATTTCAGCAAAAATCTGACTTTTGGCAATTCACTCAAAAATGGTGCCAAAAGCTTGAAAATGCTCCCCTGAAAGGTTTTTCACTCGAAACAGAAGGCTTTTCATCACAGGACAAGAAATCAACCCTCAAAAACTTAACCGGCAGAAAATATTTTTTTGAAAAAATCGCGAAGCACCGGGGTCACAATTTCAGCAAAAATCTGACTTTTGGCAATTCACTCAAAAATGGTTCCAAAAGCTTGAAAATGTTCTCCTGAAATTTTTGGCACTCGAAACAGAAGGCTTGTTATCACAGGACTAGAAATCAGCCCTCAAAAACCTAACCGGCGGAAAAGTCTTTTTTGAAAAAATCCCTAACCCCCGGGGTCACAATTTCAGCAAAAATCTGGCTTTTGGCAATTCACTCAAAAATGGTGCCAAAAGCTTGAAAATGCTCCCCTGAAAGGTTTGGCACTCGAAACAGAAGGCTTTTTATCACAGGACAAGAAATCAGCCCTCAAAAACTTAACCGGCAGAAAATATTTTTTTGAAAAAATCCCTAAGCCCCGGGGTCACAATTTCAGCAAAAATCTAACTTTTGGCAATTCACTCAAAAATGGTTCCAAAAGCCTGAAAATGTTCTCCTGAAATGTTTGGCACTCGAAACAGAAGGCTTATTATCACAGGACAAGAAATCAGCCCTCAAAAACCTAACCGGCGGAAAAGACTTTTTTGAAAAAATTCCTAAGCCCCGGGGTCACAATTTCAGCAAAAATCTGGCTTTTGGCAATTCACTCAAAAATGGTGCCAAAAGCTTGAAAATGCTCCCCTGAAAGGTTTGGAACTCGAAACAGAAGGCATTTTATCACAGGACAAGAAATCAGCCCTCAAAAACTTAACCGGCAGAAAATATTTTTTTTGAAAAAATCCCTAACCCCCGGAGTCACAATTTCAGCAAAAAACTGACTTTTGGCAATTCACTCAAAAATGGTGCCAAAAGCTTGAAAATACTCCCCTGAAAGGTTTTTCACTCGAAACAGAAGGCTTTTCATCACAGGACAAGAAATCAACCCTCAAAAACTTAACCGGCAGAAAATATTTTTTTGAAGAAATCCCTAACCCCCGGGGTCACAATTTCAGCAAAAATCTGACTTTTGGCAATTCACTCAAAAATGGTTCCAAAAGCTTGAAAATGTTCTCCTGAAATTTTTGGCACTCGAAACAGAAGGCTTGTTATCACAGGACAAGAAATCAGCCCTCAAAAACCTAACCGGCGGAAAAGTCTTTTTTGAAAAAATTCCTAAGCCCCGGGGTCACAATTTCAGCAAAAATCTGGCTTTTGGCAATTCACTCAAAAATGGTGCCAAAAGCTTGAAAATGCTCCCCTGAAAGGTTTGGCACTCGAAACAGAAGGCTTTTTATCACAGGACAAGAAATCAGCCCTCAAAAACTTAACCGGCAGAAAATATTTTTTTGAAAAAATCCCTAAGCCCCGGGGTCACAATTTCAGCAAAAATCTAACTTTTGGCAATTCACTCAAAAATGGTTCCAAAAGCCTGAAAATGTTCTCCTGAAATGTTTGGCACTCGAAACCGAAGGCTTGTTATCACAGGACAAGAAATCAGCCCTCAAAAACCTAACCGGCGGAAAAGACTTTTTTGAAAAAATTCCTAAGCCCCGGGGTCACAATTTCAGCAATAATCTGGCTTTTGGCAATTCACTCAAAAATGGTGCCAAAAGCTTGAAAATGCTCCCCTGAAAGGTTTGGCACTCGAAACAGAAGGCTTGTTATCACAGGACAAGAAATCAGCCCTCAAAAACTTAACAGGCAGAAAATATTTTTTTCAAAAAATCGCGAAGCACTGGGGTCACAATTTCAGCAAAAATCTGGCTTTTGGCAATTCATTCAAAAATGGTGCCAAAAGCTTGAAAATGTTCTCCTGAAAGGTTTGGCACCCGAAACAGAAGGCCTTTTATCACAGGACAAGAAATCAGCCCTCAAAAAACTAACCGGCGGAAAAGACTTTTTTTCAAATATTTCCTAAGCCCCGGGATCATAATTTCAACAAAAATCTGGCTTTCGGCAATTCACTCAAAAATGGTGCCAAAAGCTTGAAAATGCTCCCCTGAAAGGTTTGGCACTGGAAACAGAAGGCTTTTTATCACAGGACAAGAAATCAGCCCTCAAAAACTTAACCGGCAGAAAATATTTTTTTGAAAAAATCCCTAAGCCCCGGGGTCACAATTTCAGCAAAAATCTGACTTTTGGCAATTCACTCAAAAATGGTTCCAAAAGCCTGAAAATGTTCTCCTGAAATGTTTGGCACTCGAAACAGAAGGCTTGTTATCACAGGACAAGAAATCAGCCCTCAAAAACCTAACCGGCGGAAAAGACTTTTTTGAAAAAATTCCTAAGCCCCGGGGTCACAATTTCAGCAAAAATCTGGCTTTTGGCAATTCACTCAAAAATGGTGCCAAAAGCTTGAAAATGCTCCCCTGAAAGGTTTGGCACTCGAAACAGAAGGCTTTTTATCACAGGACAAGAAATCAGCCCTCAAAAACTTAACCGGCAGAAAATATTTTTTTGAAAAAATCCCTAAGCCCCGGGGTCACAATTTCAGCAAAAATCTAACTTTTGGCAATTCACTCAAAAATGGTTCCAAAAGCCTGAAAATGTTCTCCTGAAATGTTTGGCACTCGAAACAGAAGGCTTGTTATCACAGGACAAGAAATCAGCCCTCAAAAACCTAACCGGCGGAAAAGACTTTTTTGAAAAAATTCCTAAGCCCCGGGGTCACAATTTCAGCAAAAATCTGGCTTTTGGCAATTCACTCAAAAATGGTGCCAAAAGCTTGAAAATGCTCCCCTGAAAGGTTTGGAACTCGAAACAGAAGGCATTTTATCACAGGACAAGAAATCAGCCCTCAAAAACTTAACCGGCAGAAAATATTTTTTTGAAAAAATCCCTAACCCCCGGGGTCACAATTTCAGCAAAAATCTGACTTTTGGCAATTCACTCAAAAATGGTGCCAAAAGCTTGAAAATACTCCCCTGAAAGGTTTTTCACTCGAAACAGAAGGCTTTTCATCACAGGACAAGAAATCAACCCTCAAAAACTTAACCGGCAGAAAATATTTTTTTGAAGAAATCCCTAACCCCCGGGGTCACAATTTCAGCAAAAATCTGACTTTTGGCAATTCACTCAAAAATGGTTCCAAAAGCTTGAAAATGTTCTCCTGAAATTTTTGGCACTCGAAACAGAAGGCTTGTTATCACAGGACAAGAAATCAGCCCTCAAAAACCTAACCGGCGGAAAAGTCTTTTTTGAAAAAATTCCTAAGCCCCGGGGTCACAATTTCAGCAAAAATCTGGCTTTTGGCAATTCACTCAAAAATGGTGCCAAAAGCTTGAAAATGCTCCCCTGAAAGGTTTGGCACTCGAAACAGAAGGCTTTTTATCACAGGACAAGAAATCAGCCCTCAAAAACTTAACCGGCAGAAAATATTTTTTTGAAAAAATCCCTAAGCCCCGGGGTCACAATTTCAGCAAAAATCTAACTTTTGGCAATTCACTCAAAAATGGTTCCAAAAGCCTGAAAATGTTCTCCTGAAATGTTTGGCACTCGAAACAGAAGGCTTGTTATCACAGGACAAGAAATCAGCCCTCAAAAACCTAACCGGCGGAAAAGACTTTTTTGAAAAAATTCCTAAGCCCCGGGGTCACAATTTCAGCAATAATCTGGCTTTTGGCAATTCACTCAAAAATGGTGCCAAAAGCTTGAAAATGCTCCCCTGAAAGGTTTGGCACTCGAAACAGAAGGCTTGTTATCACAGGACAAGAAATCAGCCCTCAAAAACTTAACCGGCAGAAAATATTTTTTTCAAAAAATCGCGAAGCACTGGGGTCACAATTTCAGCAAAAATCTGGCTTTTGGCAATTCATTCAAAAATGGTGCCAAAAGCTTGAAAATGTTCTCCTGAAAGGTTTGGCACCCGAAACAGAAGGCCTTTTATCACAGGACAAGAAATCAGCCCTCAAAAACCTAACCGGCGGAAAAGACTTTTTTTCAAATATTTCCTAAGCCCCGGGATCATAATTTCAACAAAAATCTGGCTTTCGACAATTCACTCAAAAATGGTGCCAAAAGCTTGAAAATGCTCCCCTGAAAGGTTTGGCACTGGAAACAGAAGGCTTTTTATCACAGGACAAGAAATCAGCCCTCAAAAACTTAACCGGCAGAAAATATTTTTTTGAAAAAATCCCTAAGCCCCGGGGTCACAATTTCAGCAAAAATCTGACTTTTGGCAATTCACTCAAAAATGGTTCCAAAAGCCTGAAAATGTTCTCCTGAAATGTTTGGCACTCGAAACAGAAGGCTTGTTATCACAGGACAAGAAATCAGCCCTCAAAAACCTAACCGGCGGAAAAGACTTTTTTGAAAAAATTCCTAAGCCCCGGGGTCACAATTTCAGCAAAAATCTGGCTTTTGGCAATTCACTCAAAAATGGTGCCAAAAGCTTGAAAATGCTCCCCTGAAAGGTTTGGCACTCGAAACAGAAGGCTTGTTATCACAGGACAAGAAATCAGCCCTCAAAAACTTAACCGGCAGAAAATATTTTTTTGAAAAAATCGCGAAGCACCGGGGTCACAATTTCAGCAAAAATATGGCTTTTGGCAATTCACTCAAAAATGGTTCCAAAAGCTTGAAAATGTTCTCCTGAAAGGTTTGGCACCCGAAACAGAAGGCCTTTTATCACAGGACAAGAAATCAGCCCTCAAAAACCTAACCGGCGGAAAAGACTTTTTTTCAAATATTTCCTAAGCCCCGGGATCATAATTTCAACAAAAATCTGGCTTTCGGCAATTCACTCAAAAATGGTGCCAAAAGCTTGAAAATGCTCCCCTGAAAGGTTTGGCACTCGAAACAGAAGGCTTTTTATCACAGGACAAGAAATCAGCCCTCAAAAACTTAACCGGCAGAAAAGACTTTTTTGAAAAAATCCCTAAGCCCCGGGGTCACAATTTCAGCAAAAATCTGACTTTTGGCAATTCACTCAAAAATGGTGCCAAAAGCTTGAAAATGTTCTCCTGAAATGTTTGGCACTCGAAACAGAAGGCTTTTTATCACAGGACAAGAAATCAGCCCTCAAAAACCTAACCGGCGGAAAAGACTTTTTTGAAAAAATTCCTAAGCCCCGGGGTCACAATTTCAGCAAAAATCTGGCTTTTGGCAATTCACTCAAAAATGGTGCCAAAAGCTTGAAAATGCTCCCCTGAAAGGTTTGGCACTCGAAACAGAAGGCTTGTTATTACAGGACAAGAAATCAGCCCTCAAAAACTTAACCGGCAGAAAATATTTTTTTGAAAAAATCGCGAAGCACCGGGGTCACAATTTCAGCAAAAATCTGGCTTTTGGCAATTCACTCAAAAATGGTTCCAAAAGCTTGAAAATGTTCTCCTGAAAGGTTTGGCACCCGAAACAGAAGGCCTTTTATCACAGGACAAGAAATCAGCCCTCAAAAACCTAACCGGCGGAAAAGACTTTTTTTCAAATATTTCCTAAGCCCCGGGATCATAATTTCAACAAAAATCTGGCTTTCGGCAATTCACTCAAAAATGGTGCCAAAAGCTTGAAAATGCTCCCCTGAAAGGTTTGGCACTCGAAACAGAAGGCTTTTTATCACAGGACAAGAAATCAGCCCTCAAAAACCTAACCGGCGGAAAAGACTTTTTTGAAAAAATTCCTAACCCCCGGGGTCACAATTTCAGCAAAAATCTGGCTTTTGGCAATTCACTCAAAAATGGTGCCAAAAGCTTGAAAATGCTCCCCTGAAAGGTTTGGCACTCGAAACAGAAGGCTTGTTATCACAGGAGAAGAAATCAGCCCTCAAAAACTTAACCGGCAGAAAATATTTTTTTGAAAAAATCCCTAACCCCCGGGGTCACAATTTCAGCAAAAATCTAGCTTTTGGCAATTCACTCAAAAATGGTGCCAAAAGCTTGAAAATGCTCCCCTGAAAGGTTTGGAACTCGAAACAGAAGGCATTTTATCACAGGACAAGAAATCAGCCCTCAAAAACGTAACCGGCAGAAAATATTTTTTTGAAGAAATCCCTAACCCCCGGGGTCACAATTTCAGCAAAAATCTGACTTTTGGCAATTCACTCAAAAATGGTTCCAAAAGCTTGAAAATGTTCTCCTGAAATTTTTGGCACTCGAAACAGAAGGCTTGTTATCACAGGACAAGAAATCAGCCCTCAAAAACCTAACCGGCGGAAAAGACTTTTTTGAAAAAATTCCTAAGCCCCGGGGTCACAATTTCAGCAAAAATCTGGCTTTTGGCAATTCACTCAAAAATGGTGCCAAAAGCTTGAAAATGCTCCCCTGAAAGGTTTGGCACTCGAAACAGAAGGCATTTTATCACAGGACAAGAAATCAGCCCTCAAAAACCTAACCGGCAGAAAATATTTTTTTGAAAAAATCCCTAACCCCCGGGGTCACAATTTCAGCAAAAATCTGGCTTTTGGCAATTCACTCAAAAATGGTGCCAAAAGCTTGAAAATGCTCCCCTGAAAGGTTTGGCACTCGAAACAGAAGGCATTTTATCACAGGACAAGAAATCAGCCCTCAACAACTTAACCGGCAGAAAATATTTTTTTGAAAAAATCCCTAACCCCCGGTGTCACAATTTCAGCAAAAATCTGACTTTTGGCAATTCACTCAAAAATGGTGCCAAAAGCTTGAAAATGCTCCCCTGAAAGGTTTTTCACTCGAAACAGAAGGCTTTTCATCACAGGACAAGAAATCAACCCTCAAAAACTTAACCGGCAGAAAATATTTTTTTGAAGAAATCCCTAACCCCCGGGGTCACAATTTCAGCAAAAATCTGACTTTTGGCAATTCACTCAAAAATGGTTCCAAAAACTTGAAAATGTTCTCCTGAAAATTTTGGCACTCGAAACAGAAGGCTTGTTATCACAGGACAAGAAACCAGCCCTCAAAAACCTAACCGGCGGAAAAGTCTTTTTTGAAAAAATTCCTAAGCCCCGGGGTCACAATTTCAGCAAAAATCTGGCTTTTGGCAATTCACTCAAAAATGGTGCCAAAAGCTTGAAAATGCTCCCCTGAAAGGTTTGGCACTCGAAACAGAAGGCATTTTATCACAGGACAAGAAATCAGCCCTCAAAAACTTAACCGGCAGAAAATATTTTTTTGAAAAAAATCCCTAACCCCCCCGGGTCACAATTTCAGCAAAAATCTGGCTTTTGGCAGTTCACTCAAAAATGGTGCCAAAAGCTTGAAAATGCTCCCCTGAAAGGTTTGGCACTCGAAACAGAAGGCATTTTATCACAGGACAAGAAATCAGCCCTCAAAAACTTAACTGGCATGTCAGGGCTGCTACCCAGTCCCAGCTCACATAGGACCACGCTAGCCAGCCTTCACGTTATAAGAGTCTTTATTGGTTTACAGGTTCCATTTCCGAACTGCAATGTGCAGCCCTACGTCTTCTATGTCAGACAGGCGAAGACCCGTCTGAGTCTCCGCCTCTTGCACACCAGCTTAATACCCTAGCCTTGCTCCACCTCCTGCGCCTTTCCTTCCGTCTCTGGGTCCTTCTGCCCCCCGGGGTCTCCTCCCTCCTACTCTCTTCTGACGCTGACCCCCCGGACCCTTCCGCCTCTTTGCGGCGGGCTTTGGGACCTGGCTCACTCTCCGGGCTGCTTACTGCGCCAGCTTCCGCTGCATTTGAACTTGGTGCGCGCGCCCAACTCTCTACCTTCCTCTTGACCGTTTCCTCGCTTCCTGATGAGGGCGTGACTACTCCTGACTCATGCCCTCCCTCCTGCTGAAAGCCTCCGGACCCCGATTTCTGGTCCCCTTTCTCCCCGCTGCTCCCAGCTGGGCACGTTGGTCCCGATTTCCAGCTGCTGCTCTCTGATCCCTCTCTGGCCACTTCTTCCTGGGGTGTCCCCCTGCTTTCCCCCCTTGCTCTGACCGCTGGCGCTCCCTTCTGGGAAACCTCGGACTCACTGGACAGGCTCGGGGATCTCGGGTCGTCATCCCCACTCATCCTTCCTTCGTATTCCTCCCCCTCGCTCTCTGTCTCCTCCCTTCTCTGCGTCTCTGCTCCTGAACCCCTGACACGGCAGAAAATATTTTTTTTGAAGAAATCCCTAACCCCCGGGGTCACAATTTCAGCTAAAATCTGACTTTTGGCAATTCACTCAAAAATGGTGCCAAAAGCTTGAAAATGCTCCCCTGAAAGGTTTTTCACTCGAAACAGAAGGCTTTTTATCACAGGACAAGAAATCAGCCCTCAAAAACTTAACCGGCAGAAAAGACTTTTTTTCAAAAAATTCCTAAGCCCCGGGGTCACAATTTCAGCAAAAATCTGGCTTTTAGCAATTCACTCAAAAATGGTGCCAAAAGATTGAAAATGCTCTCCTGAAAGGTTTGGCACTCGAAACAGAAGGCATTTTATCACAGGACAAGAAATCAGCCCTCAAAAACTTAACCGGCAGAAAATATTTTTTTGAAAAAATTCCTAAGCCCCGGGGTCACAATTTCAGCAAAAATCTGGCTTTTGGCAATTCACTCAAAAATGGTGCCAAAAGCTTGAAAATGCTCCCCTGAAAGGTTTGGCACTCGAAACAGAAGGCCTTTTATCACAGGACAAGAAATCAGCCCTCAAAAACCTAACCGGCGGTAAAGACTTTTTTGAAAAAATTCCTAAGCCCCGGGGTCTCAATTTCAGCAAAAATCTGACTTTTGGCAATTCACTCAAAAATGGTGCCAAAAGCTTGAAAATGCTCCCCTGAAAGGTTTGGCACTCGAAACAGAAGGCTTTTTATCACAGGACAAGAAATCAGCCCTCAAAAACTTAACCGGCAGAAAATATTTTTTTGAAAAAATCCCTAACCCCCGGGGTCACAATTTCAGCAAAAATCTGACTTTTGTCAATTCACTCAAAAATGGTGCCAAAAGCTTGAAAATGCTCTCCTGAAAGGTTTGGCACTTGTAACAGAAGGCATTTTATCACAGGACAAGAAATCAGCCCTCAAAAACTTAACCGGCAGAAAATATTTTTTTGAAGAAATCCCTAACCCCCGGGGTCACAATTTCAGAAAAAAATCTGACTTTTGGCAATTCACTCAAAAATGGTGCCAAAAGCTTGAAAACGCTCTCCTGAAAGCTTTGGCACTCGAAACAGAAGGCATTTTATCACAGGACAAGAAATCAGCCCTCAAAAACTTAACCGGCAGAAAATATTTTTTTGAAGAAATCCTTACCCCCGGGGTCACAATTTCAGCAAAAATCTGACTTTTGGCAATTCACTCAAAAATGGTTCCAAAAGCTTGAAAATGTTCTCCTGAAATGTTTGGCACTCGAAACAGAAGACTTGTTATCACAGGACAAGAAATCAGCCCAAAGAAAGCTAACCGGCGGAAAAGACTTTTTTGAAAAAATTCCTAAGCCCCGGGGTCACAATTTCAGCAAAAATCTGGCTTTTGGCAATTCACTCAAAAATGGTGCCAAAAGCTTGAAAATGCTCCCCTGAAAGGTTTGGCACTCGAAACAGAAGGCTTTTTATCACAGGACAAGAAATCAGCCCTCAAAAACTTAACCGGCAGAAATTTTTTTTTTGAAAAAATCCCTAACCCCCGGGGTCACAATTTCAGCAAAAATCTGACTTTTGGCAATTCACTCAAAAATGGTGCCAAAAGCTTGAAAATGCTCCCCTGAAAGGTTTGGCACTCGAAACAGAAGGCATTTTATCACAGGACAAGAAATCAGCCCTCAAAAACTTAACCGGCAGAAAATATTTTTTTGAAAAAATCCCTAAGCCCCGGGGTCACAATTTCAGCAAAAATCTGACTTTTCGCAGTTGACTCAAAAATGGTTCCAAAAGCTTGAAAATGTTCTCCTGAAATGTTTGGCACTCGAAACAGAAGGCTTGTTATCACAGGACAAGAAATCAGCCCTCAAAAACTTAACCGGCAGAAAATATTTTTTTGAAGAAATCCTTACCCCCGGGGTCACAATTTCAGCAAAAATCTGACTTTTGGCAATTCACTCAAAAATGGTGCCAAAAGCTTGAAAATGCTCTCCTGAAAGGTTTGGCACTCGAAACAGAAGGCATTTTATCACAGGATAAGAAATCAGCCCTCAAAAACTTAACCGGCAGAAAATATTTTTTTGAAAAAATCCCTAAGCCCCGGGGTCACAATTTCAGCAAAAATCTGACTTTTCGCAATTGACTCAAAAATGGTTCCAAAAGCTTGAAAATGTTCTCCTGAAATGTTTGGCACTCGAAACAGAAGGCTTGTTATCACAGGACAAGAAATCAGCCCTCAAAAACTTAACCGGCAGAAAATATTTTTTTGAAGAAATCCTTACCCCCGGGGTCACAATTTCAGCAAAAATCTGACTTTTGGCAATTCACTCAAAAATGGTTCCAAAAGCTTGAAAATGCTCCCCTGAAATGTTTGGCACTCGAAACAGAAGGCTTGTTATCACAGGACAAGAAATCAGCCCAAAGAAAGCTAACCGGCGGAAAAGACTTTTTTGAAAAAATTCCTAAGCCCCGGGGTCACAATTTCAGCAAAAATCTGGCTTTTGGCAATTCACTCAAAAATGGTGCCAAAAGCTTGAAAATGCTCCCCTGAAAGGTTTGGCACTCGAAACAGAAGGCTTTTTATCACAGGACAAGAAATCAGCCCTCAAAAACTTAACCGGCAGAAAATATTTTTTTGAAAAAATTCCTAAGCCCCGGGGTCACAATTTCAGCCAAAATCTGGCTTTTGGCAATTCACTCAAAAATGGTGCCAAAAGCTTGAAAATGCTCCCCTGAAAGGTTTGGCACTCCAAACAGAAGGCTTTTTATCAAAGGACAAGAAATCAGCCCTCAAAAACTTAACCGGCAGAAAATATTTTTTTGAAAAAATCCCTAACCCCCGGGGTCACAATTTCAGCAAAAATCTGACTTTTGGCAATTCACTCAAAAATGGTGCCAAAAGCTTGAAAATGCTCTCCTGAAAGGTTTTGCACTCGAAACATAAGGCATTTTATCACACGACAAGAAATCAGCCCTCAAAAACTTAACCGGCAGAAAATATTTTTTTGAAGAAATCCCTAACCCCCGGGGTCACAATTTCAGCAAAAATCTGACTTTTGGCAATTCACTCAAAAATGGTGCCAAAAGCTTGAAAATGCTCCCCTGAAAGGTTTGGCACTTGAAACAGAAGGCTTTTTATCACAGGACAAGAAATCAGCCCTCAAAAACTTAACCGGCAGAAAATATTTTTTTGAAAAAATCCCTAACCCCCGGGGTCACAATTTCAGCAAAAATCTGGCTTTTGGCAATTCACTCCAAAATGCTGCCAAAAGCTTGAAAATGCTCCCCTGAAAGGTTTGGCACTCGAAACAGAAGGCTTTTTCTCACAGGACAAGAAATCAGCCCTCAGAAACCTAACCGGCGGAAAAGACTTTTTTGAAAAAATTCCTAAGCCCCGGGGTCACAATTTCAGCAAAAATCTGGCTTTTGGCAATTCACTCAAAAATGGTGCCAAAAGCTTGAAAATGTTCTCCTGAAATGTTTGGCACTCGAAACAGAAGGCTTGTTATCACAGGACAAGAAATCAGCCCTCAAAAACCTAACCGGCGGTAAAGACTTTTTTGAAAAAATTCCTAAGCCCCGGGGTCTCAATTTCAGCAAAAATCTGACTTTTGGCAATTCACTCAAAAATGGTGCCAAAAGCTTGAAAATGCTCCCCTGAAAGGTTTGGCACTCGAAACAGAAGGCTTTTTATCACAGGACAAGAAATCAGCCCTCAAAAACTTAACCGGCAGAAAATATTTTTTTGAAAAAATCCCTAACCCCCGGGGTCACAATTTCAGCAAAAATCTGACTTTTGTCAATTCACTCAAAAATGGTGCCAAAAGCTTGAAAATGCTCTCCTGAAAGGTTTGGCACTTGTAACAGAAGGCATTTTATCACAGGACAAGAAATCAGCCCTCAAAAACTTAACCGGCAGAAAATATTTTTTTGAAGAAATCCCTAACCCCCGGGGTCACAATTTCAGAAAAAAATCTGACTTTTGGCAATTCACTCAAAAATGGTGCCAAAAGCTTGAAAACGCTCTCCTGAAAGCTTTGGCACTCGAAACAGAAGGCATTTTATCACAGGACAAGAAATCAGCCCTCAAAAACTTAACCGGCAGAAAATATTTTTTTGAAGAAATCCTTACCCCCGGGGTCACAATTTCAGCAAAAATCTGACTTTTGGCAATTCACTCAAAAATGGTTCCAAAAGCTTGAAAATGTTCTCCTGAAATGTTTGGCACTCGAAACAGAAGACTTGTTATCACAGGACAAGAAATCAGCCCAAAGAAAGCTAACCGGCGGAAAAGACTTTTTTGAAAAAATTCCTAAGCCCCGGGGTCACAATTTCAGCAAAAATCTGGCTTTTGGCAATTCACTCAAAAATGGTGCCAAAAGCTTGAAAATGCTCCCCTGAAAGGTTTGGCACTCGAAACAGAAGGCTTTTTATCACAGGACAAGAAATCAGCCCTCAAAAACTTAACCGGCAGAAATTTTTTTTTTGAAAAAATCCCTAACCCCCGGGGTCACAATTTCAGCAAAAATCTGACTTTTGGCAATTCACTCAAAAATGGTGCCAAAAGCTTGAAAATGCTCCCCTGAAAGGTTTGGCACTCGAAACAGAAGGCATTTTATCACAGGACAAGAAATCAGCCCTCAAAAACTTAACCGGCAGAAAATATTTTTTTGAAAAAATCCCTAAGCCCCGGGGTCACAATTTCAGCAAAAATCTGACTTTTCGCAGTTGACTCAAAAATGGTTCCAAAAGCTTGAAAATGTTCTCCTGAAATGTTTGGCACTCGAAACAGAAGGCTTGTTATCACAGGACAAGAAATCAGCCCTCAAAAACTTAACCGGCAGAAAATATTTTTTTGAAGAAATCCTTACCCCCGGGGTCACAATTTCAGCAAAAATCTGACTTTTGGCAATTCACTCAAAAATGGTGCCAAAAGCTTGAAAATGCTCTCCTGAAAGGTTTGGCACTCGAAACAGAAGGCATTTTATCACAGGATAAGAAATCAGCCCTCAAAAACTTAACCGGCAGAAAATATTTTTTTGAAAAAATCCCTAAGCCCCGGGGTCACAATTTCAGCAAAAATCTGACTTTTCGCAATTGACTCAAAAATGGTTCCAAAAGCTTGAAAATGTTCTCCTGAAATGTTTGGCACTCGAAACAGAAGGCTTGTTATCACAGGACAAGAAATCAGCCCTCAAAAACTTAACCGGCAGAAAATATTTTTTTGAAGAAATCCTTACCCCCGGGGTCACAATTTCAGCAAAAATCTGACTTTTGGCAATTCACTCAAAAATGGTTCCAAAAGCTTGAAAATGCTCCCCTGAAATGTTTGGCACTCGAAACAGAAGGCTTGTTATCACAGGACAAGAAATCAGCCCAAAGAAAGCTAACCGGCGGAAAAGACTTTTTTGAAAAAATTCCTAAGCCCCGGGGTCACAATTTCAGCAAAAATCTGGCTTTTGGCAATTCACTCAAAAATGGTGCCAAAAGCTTGAAAATGCTCCCCTGAAAGGTTTGGCACTCGAAACAGAAGGCTTTTTATCACAGGACAAGAAATCAGCCCTCAAAAACTTAACCGGCAGAAAATATTTTTTTGAAAAAATTCCTAAGCCCCGGGGTCACAATTTCAGCCAAAATCTGGCTTTTGGCAATTCACTCAAAAATGGTGCCAAAAGCTTGAAAATGCTCCCCTGAAAGGTTTGGCACTCCAAACAGAAGGCTTTTTATCAAAGGACAAGAAATCAGCCCTCAAAAACTTAACCGGCAGAAAATATTTTTTTGAAAAAATCCCTAACCCCCGGGGTCACAATTTCAGCAAAAATCTGACTTTTGGCAATTCACTCAAAAATGGTGCCAAAAGCTTGAAAATGCTCTCCTGAAAGGTTTTGCACTCGAAACATAAGGCATTTTATCACACGACAAGAAATCAGCCCTCAAAAACTTAACCGGCAGAAAATATTTTTTTGAAGAAATCCCTAACCCCCGGGGTCACAATTTCAGCAAAAATCTGACTTTTGGCAATTCACTCAAAAATGGTGCCAAAAGCTTGAAAATGCTCCCCTGAAAGGTTTGGCACTTGAAACAGAAGGCTTTTTATCACAGGACAAGAAATCAGCCCTCAAAAACTTAACCGGCAGAAAATATTTTTTTGAAAAAATCCCTAACCCCCGGGGTCACAATTTCAGCAAAAATCTGGCTTTTGGCAATTCACTCCAAAATGCTGCCAAAAGCTTGAAAATGCTCCCCTGAAAGGTTTGGCACTCGAAACAGAAGGCTTTTTCTCACAGGACAAGAAATCAGCCCTCAGAAACCTAACCGGCGGAAAAGACTTTTTTGAAAAAATTCCTAAGCCCCGGGGTCACAATTTCAGCAAAAATCTGGCTTTTGGCAATTCACTCAAAAATGGTGCCAAAAGCTTGAAAATGTTCTCCTGAAATGTTTGGCACTCGAAACAGAAGGCTTGTTATCACAGGACAAGAAATCAGCCCTCAAAAACCTAACCGGCAGAAAAGACTTTTTTGAAAAAATTCCTAAACCCCGGGGTCACAATTTCAGCCAAAATCTGGCTTTTGGCAATTCACTCAAAAATGGTGCCAAAAGCTTGAAAATGCTCCCCTGAAAGGTTTGGCACTCGAAACAGAAGGCTTTTTATCACAGGACAAGAAATCAGCCCTCAAAAACTTAACCGGCAGAAAAATTTTTTTTGAAAAAATCCCTAAGCCCCGGGGTCACAATTTCAGCAAAAATCTGACTTTTGGCAATTCACTCAAAAATGGTGCAAAAAACTTTAAAATGCTCTCCTGAAAGGTTTGGCACTCGAAACAGAAGGCTTGTTATCAAAGGACAAGAAATCAGCCCTCAAAAACTTAACCGGCAGAAAATATTTTTTTGAAGAAATCCCTAACCCCCGGGGTCACAATTTCAGAAAAAAATCTGACTTTTGGCAATTCACTCAAAAATGGTGCCAAAAGCTTGAAAATGCTCTCCTGAAAGCTTTGGCACTCGAAACAGAAGGCATTTTATCACAGGACAAGAAATCAGCCCTCAAAAACTTAACCGGCAGAAAATATTTTTTTGAAGAAATCCTTACCCCCGGGGTCACAATTTCAGCAAAAATCTGACTTTTGGCAATTCACTCAAAAATGGTTCCAAAAGCTTGAAAATGTTCTCCTGAAATGTTTGGCACTCGAAACAGAAGGCTTGTTATCACAGGACAAGAAATCAGCCCAAAGAAAGCTAACCGGCGGAAAAGAATTTTTGAAAAAATTCCTAAGCCCCGGGGTCACAATTTCAGCAAAAATCTGGCTTTTGGCAATTCACTCAAAAATGGTGCCAAAAGCTTGAAAATGCTCCCCTGAAAGGTTTGGCACTCGAAACAGAAGGCTTTTTATCACAGGACAAGAAATCAGCCCTCAAAAACTTAACCGGCAGAAAATATTTTTTTGAAAAAATTCCTAAGCCCCGGGGTCACAATTTCAGCCAAAATCTGGCTTTTGGCAATTCACTCAAAAATGGTGCCAAAAGCTTGAAAATGCTCCCCTGAAAGGTTTGGCACTCCAAACAGAAGGCTTTTTATCAAAGGACAAGAAATCAGCCCTCAAAAACTTAACCGGCAGAAAACATTTTTTTGAAAAAATCCCTAACCCCCGGGGTCACAATTTCAGCAAAAATCTGACTTTTGGCAATTCACTCAAAAATGGTGCCAAAAGCTTGAAAATGCTCTCCTGAAAGGTTTTGCACTCGAAACATAAGGCATTTTATCACACGACAAGAAATCAGCCCTCAAAAACTTAACCGGCAGAAAATATTTTTTTGAAGAAATCCCTAACCCCCGGGGTCACAATTTCAGCAAAAATCTGACTTTTGGCAATTCACTCAAAAATGGTGCCAAAAGCTTGAAAATGCTCCCCTGAAAGGTTTGGCACTCGAAACAGAAGGCTTTTTATCACAGGACAAGAAATCAGCCCTCAAAAACTTAACCGGCAGAAAATATTTTTTTGAAAAAATCCCTAACCCCCGGGGTCACAATTTCAGCAAAAATCTGGCTTTTGGCAATTCACTCCAAAATGCTGCCAAAAGCTTGAAAATGCTCCCCTGAAAGGTTTGGCACTCGAAACAGAAGGCTTTTTATCACAGGACAAGAAATCAGCCCTCAGAAACCTAACCGGCGGAAAAGACTTTTTTGAAAAAATTCCTAAGCCCCGGGGTCACAATTTCAGCAAAAATCTGGCTTTTGGCAATTCACTCAAAAATGGTGGCAAAAGCTTGAAAATGTTCTCCTGAAATGTTTGGCACTCGAAACAGAAGGCTTGTTATCACAGGACAAGTAATCAGCCCTCAAAAACCTAACCGGCAGAAAAGACTTTTTTGAAAAAATTCCTAAACCCCGGGGTCACAATTTCAGCCAAAATCTGGCTTTTGGCAATTCACTCAAAAATGGTGCCAAAAGCTTGAAAATGCTCCCCTGAAAGGTTTGGCACTCGAAACAGAAGGCTTTTTATCACAGGACAAGAAATCAGCCCTCAAAAACTTAACCGGCAGAAAATATTTTTTTGAAAAAATCCCTAACCCCCGGGGTCACAATTTCAGCAAAAATCTGACTTTTGGCAATTCACTCAAAAATGGTGCCAAAAACTTTAAAATGCTCTCCTGAAAGGTTTGGCACTCGAAACAGAAGGCTTGTTATCACAGGACAAGAAATCAGCCCTCAAAAACTTAACCGGCAGAAAATATTTTTTTGAAGAAATCCCTAACCCCCGGGGTCACAATTTCAGAAAAAATCTGACTTTTGGCAATTCACTCAAAAATGGTGCCAAAAGCTTGAAAATGCTCTCCTGAAAGCTTTGGCACTCGAAACAGAAGGCATTTTATCACAGGACAAGAAATCAGCCCTCAAAAACTTAACCGGCAGAAAATATTTTTTTGAAGAAATCCTTACCCCCCCGGGGTCACAATTTCAGCAAAAATCTGACTTTTGGCAATTCACTCAAAAATGGTTCCAAAAGCTTGAAAATGTTCTCCTGAAATGTTTGGCACTCGAAACAGAAGGCTTGTTATCACAGGACAAAAAATCAGCCCAAAGAAAGCTAACCGGCGGAAAAGACTTTTTTGAAAAAATTCCTAAGCCCCGGGGTCACAATTTCAGCAAAAATCTGGCTTTTGGCAATTCACTCAAAAATGGTGCCAAAAGCTTGAAAATGCTCCCCTGAAAGGTTTGGCACTCGAAACAGAAGGCTTTTTATCACAGGACAAGAAATCAGCCCTCAAAAACTTAACCGGCAGAAAATATTTTTTTGAAAAAATTCCTAAGCCCCGGGGTCACAATTTCAGCCAAAATCCGGCTTTTGGCAATTCACTCAAAAATGGTGCCAAAAGCTTGAAAATGCTCCCCTGAAAGGTTTGGCACTCCAAACAGAAGGCTTTTTATCAAAGGACAAGAAATCAGCCCTCAAAAACTTAACCGGCAGAAAATATTTTTTTGAAAAAATCCCTAACCCCCGGGGTCACAATTTCAGCAAAAATCTGACTTTTGGCAATTCACTCAAAAATGGTGCCAAAAGCTTGAAAATGCTCTCCTGAAAGGTTTTGCACTCGAAACATAAGGCATTTTATCACACGACAAGAAATCAGCCCTCAAAAACTTAACCGGCAGAAAATATTTTTTTGAAGAAATCCCTAACCCCCGGGGTCACAATTTCAGCAAAAATCTGACTTTTGGCAATTCACTCAAAAATGGTGCCAAAAGCTTGAAAATGCTCCCCTGAAAGGTTTGGCACTCGAAACAGAAGGCTTTTTATCACAGGACAAGAAATCAGCCCTCAAAAACTTAACCGGCAGAAAATATTTTTTTGAAAAAATCCCTAACCCCCGGGGTCACAATTTCAGCAAAAATCTGGCTATTGGCAATTCACTCCAAAATGCTGCCAAAAGCTTGAAAATGCTCCCCTGAAAGGTTTGGCACTCGAAACAGAAGGCTTTTTATCACAGGACAAGAAATCAGCCCTCAGAAACCTAACCGGCGGAAAAGACTTTTTTGAAAAAATTCCTAAGCCCCGGGGTCACAATTTCAGCAAAAATCTGGCTTTTGGCAATTCACTCAAAAATGGTGCCAAAAGCTTGAAAATGTTCTCCTGAAATGTTTGGCACTCGAAACAGAAGGCTTGTTATCACAGGACAAGTAATCAGCCCTCAAAAACCTAACCGGCAGAAAAGACTTTTTTGAAAAAATTCCTAAGCCCCGGGGTCACAATTTCAGCAAAAATCTGGCTTTTGGCAATTCACTCAAAAATGGTGCCAAAAGCTTGAAAATGTTCTCCTGAAATGTTTGGCACTCGAAACAGAAGGCTTGTTATCACAGGACAAGTAATCAGCCCTCAAAAACCTAACCGGCAGAAAAGACTTTTTTGAAAAAATTCCTAAACCCCGGGGTCACAATTTCAGCCAAAATCTGGCTTTTGGCAATTCACTCAAAAATGGTGCCAAAAGCTTGAAAATGCTCCCCTGAAAGGTTTGGCACTCGAAACAGAAGGCTTTTTATCACAGGACAAGAAATCAGCCCTCAAAAACTTAACCGGCAGAAAATATTTTTTTGAAAAAATCCCTAACCCCCGGGGTCACAATTTCAGCAAAAATCTGACTTTTGGCAATTCACTCAAAAATGGTGCCAAAAACTTTAAAATGCTCTCCTGAAAGGTTTGGCACTCGAAACAGAAGGCTTGTTATCACAGGACAAGAAATCAGCCCTCAAAAACTTAACCGGCAGAAAATATTTTTTTGAAGAAATCCCTAACCCCCGGGGTCACAATTTCAGAAAAAATCTGACTTTTGGCAATTCACTCAAAAATGGTGCCAAAAGCTTGAAAATGCTCTCCTGAAAGCTTTGGCACTCGAAACAGAAGGCATTTTATCACAGGACAAGAAATCAGCCCTCAAAAACTTAACCGGCAGAAAATATTTTTTTGAAGAAATCCTTACCCCCGGGGTCACAATTTCAGCAAAAATCTGACTTTTGGCAATTCACTCAAAAATGGTTCCAAAAGCTTGAAAATGTTCTCCTGAAATGTTTGGCACTCGAAACAGAAGGCTTGTTATCACAGGACAAAAAATCAGCCCAAAGAAAGCTAACCGGCGGAAAAGACTTTTTTGAAAAAATTCCTAAGCCCCGGGGTCACAATTTCAGCAAAAATCTGGCTTTTGGCAATTCACTCAAAAATGGTGCCAAAAGCTTGAAAATGCTCCCCTGAAAGGTTTGGCACTCGAAACAGAAGGCTTTTTATCACAGGACAAGAAATCAGCCCTCAAAAACTTAACCGGCAGAAAATATTTTTTTGAAAAAATTCCTAAGCCCCGGGGTCACAATTTCAGCCAAAATCTGGCTTTTGGCAATTCACTCAAAAATGGTGCCAAAAGCTTGAAAATGCTCCCCTGAAAGGTTTGGCACTCCAAACAGAAGGCTTTTTATCAAAGGACAAGAAATCAGCCCTCAAAAACTTAACCGGCAGAAAATATTTTTTTGAAAAAATCCCTATCCCCCGGGGTCACAATTTCAGCAAAAATCTGACTTTTGGCAATTCACTCAAAAATGGTGCCAAAAGCTTGAAAATGCTCTCCTGAAAGGTTTTGCACTCGAAACATAAGGCATTTTATCACACGACAAGAAATCAGCCCTCAAAAACTTAACTGGCAGAAAATATTTTTTTGAAGAAATCCCTAACCCCCGGGGTCACAATTTCAGCAAAAATCTGACTTTTGGCAATTCACTCAAAAATGGTGCCAAAAGCTTGAAAATGCTCCCCTGAAAGGTTTGGCACTCGAAACAGAAGGCTTTTTATCACAGGACAAGAAATCAGCCCTCAAAAACTTAACCGGCAGAAAATATTTTTTTGAAAAAATCCCTAACCCCCGGGGTCACAATTTCAGCAAAAATCTGGCTTTTGGCAATTCACTCCAAAATGCTGCCAAAAGCTTGAAAATGCTCCCCTGAAAGGTTTGGCACTCGAAACAGAAGGCTTTTTATCACAGGACAAGAAATCAGCCCTCAGAAACCTAACCGGCGGAAAAGACTTTTTTGAAAAAATTCCTAAGCCCCGGGGTCACAATTTCAGCAAAAATCTGGCTTTTGGCAATTCACTCAAAAATGGTGCCAAAAGCTTGAAAATGTTCTCCTGAAATGTTTGGCACTCGAAACAGAAGGCTTGTTATCACAGGACAAGTAATCAGCCCTCAAAAACCTAACCGGCAGAAAAGACTTTTTTGAAAAAATCCCTAACCCCCGGGGTCACAATTTCAGAAAAAATCTGACTTTTGGCAATTCACTCAAAAATGGTGCCAAAAGCTTGAAAATGCTCTCCTGAAAGCTTTGGCACTCGAAACAGAAGGCATTTTATCACAGGACAAGAAATCAGCCCTCAAAAACTTAACCGGCAGAAAATATTTTTTTGAAGAAATCCTTACCCCCGGGGTCACAATTTCAGCAAAAATCTGACTTTTGGCAATTCACTCAAAAATGGTTCCAAAAGCTTGAAAATGTTCTCCTGAAATGTTTGGCACTCGAAACAGAAGGCTTGTTATCACAGGACAAAAAATCAGCCCAAAGAAAGCTAACCGGCGGAAAAGACTTTTTTGAAAAAATTCCTAAGCCCCGGGGTCACAATTTCAGCAAAAATCTGGCTTTTGGCAATTCACTCAAAAATGGTGCCAAAAGCTTGAAAATGCTCCCCTGAAAGGTTTGGCACTCGAAACAGAAGGCTTTTTATCACAGGACAAGAAATCAGCCCTCAAAAACTTAACCGGCAGAAAATATTTTTTTGAAAAAATTCCTAAGCCCCGGGGTCACAATTTCAGCCAAAATCTGGCTTTTGGCAATTCACTCAAAAATGGTGCCAAAAGCTTGAAAATGCTCCCCTGAAAGGTTTGGCACTCGAAACATAAGGCATTTTATCACACGACAAGAAATCAACCCTCAAAAACTTAACCGGCAGAAAATATTTTTTTGAAGAAATCCCTAACCCCCGGGGTCACAATTTCAGCAAAAATCTGACTTTTGGCAATTCACTCAAAAATGGTTCCAAAAGCTTGAAAATGCTCCCCTGAAAGGTTTGGCACTCGAAACAGAAGGCTTTTTATCACAGGACAAGAAATCAGCCCTCAAAAACTTAACCGGCAGAAAATATTTTTTTGAAAAAATCCCTAACCCCCGGGGTCACAATTTCAGCTAAAATCTGGCTTTTGGCAATTCACTCCAAAATGCTGCCAAAAGCTTGAAAATGCTCCCCTGAAAGGTTTGGCACTCGAAACAGAAGGCTTTTTATCACAGGACAAGAAATCAGCCCTCAGAAACCTAACCGGCGGAAAAGACTTTTTTGAAAAAATTCCTAAACCCCGGGGTCACAATTTCAGCAAAAATCTGGCTTTTGGCAATTCACTCAAAAATGGTGCCAAAAGCTTGAAAATGTTCTCCTGAAATGTTTGGCACTCGAAACAGAAGGCTTGTTATCACAGGACAAGTAATCAGCCCTCAAAAACCTAACCGGCAGAAAAGACTTTTTTGAAAAAATTCCTAACCCCCGGGGTTACAATTTCAGCAAAAATCTGACTTTTGGCAATTCACTCAAAAATGGTGCCAAAAACTTTAAAATGCTCTCCTGAAAGGTTTGGCACTCGAAACAGAAGGCTTGTTATCACAGGACAAGAAATCAGCCCTCAAAAACTTAACCGGCAGAAAATATTTTTTTGAAGAAATCCCTAACCCCCGGGGTCACAATTTCAGAAAAAATCTGACTTTTGGCAATTCACTCACAAATGGTGCCAAAAGCTTGAAAATGCTCTCCTGAAAGCTTTGGCACTCGAAACAGAAGGCATTTTATCACAGGACAAGAAATCAGCCCTCAAAAACTTAACCGGCAGAAAATATTTTTTTGAAGAAATCCTTACCCCCGGGGTCACAATTTCAGCAAAAATCTGACTTTTGGCAATTCACTCAAAAATGGTTCCAAAAGCTTGAAAATGTTCTCCTGAAATGTTTGGCACTCGAAACAGAAGGCTTGTTATCAAACAACAAGAAAACAGCCCAAAGAAAGCTAACCGGCGGAAAAGACTTTTTTGAAAAAATTCCTAAGCCCCGGGGTCACAATTTCAGCAAAAATCTGGCTTTTGGCAATTCACTCAAAAATGGTGCCAAAAGCTTGAAAATGCTCCCCTGAAAGGTTTGGCACTCGAAACAGAAGGCTTTTTATCACAGGACAAGAAATCAGCCCTCAAAAACTTAACCGGCAGAAAATATTTTTTTGAAAAAATTCCTAAGCCCCGGGGTCACAATTTCAGCCAAAATCTGGCTTTTGGCAATTCACTCAAAAATGGTGCCAAAAGCTTGAAAATGCTCCCCTGAAAGGTTTGGCACTCCAAACAGAAGGCTTTTTATCAAAGGACAAGAAATCAGCCCTCAAAAACTTAACCGGCAGAAAATATTTTTTTGAAAAAATCCCTAACCCCCGGGGTCACAATTTCAGCAAAAATCTGACTTTTGGCAATTCACTCAAAAATGGTGCCAAAAGCTTGAAAATGCTCTCCTGAAAGGTTTTGCACTCGAAACATAAGGCATTTTATCACACGACAAGAAATCAGCCCTCAAAAACTTAACCGGCAGAAAATATTTTTTTGAAGAAATCCCTAACCCCCAGGGTCACAATTTCAGC
The DNA here is from genome assembly GCF_965113315.1 of Podarcis vaucheri. Classification (NCBI taxonomy): domain Eukaryota; kingdom Metazoa; phylum Chordata; class Lepidosauria; order Squamata; family Lacertidae; genus Podarcis; species Podarcis vaucheri. The sequence continues at coordinate 12,552,204 of NC_138764.1, forward strand.
AAAAATCTGACTTTTGGCAATTCACTCAAAAATGGTGCCAAAAGCTTGAAAATGCTCCCCTGAAAGGTTTGGCACTCGAAACAGAAGGCTTTTTATCACAGGACATGAAATCAGCCCTCAAAAACTTAACCGGCAGAAAATATTTTTTTGAAAAAATCCCTAACCCCCGGGGTCACAATTTCAGCAAAAATCTGGCTTTTGGCAATTCACTCCAAAATGCTGCCAAAAGCTTGAAAATGCTCCCCTGAAAGGTTTGGCACTCGAAACAGAAGGCTTTTTATCACAGGACAAGAAATCAGCCCTCAGAAACCTAACCGGCGGAAAAGACTTTTTTGAAAAAATTCCTAAGCCCCGGGGTCACAATTTCAGCAAAAATCTGGCTTTTGGCAATTCACTCAAAAATGGTGCCAAAAGCTTGAAAATGTTCTCCTGAAATGTTTGGCACTCGAAACAGAAGGCTTGTTATCACAGGACAAGAAATCAGCCCTCAAAAACCTAACCGGCAGAAAAAACTTTTTTGAAAAAATCCCTAACCCCCGGGGTCACAATTTCAGCAAAAATCTGACTTTTGGCAATTCACTCAAAAATGGTGCCAAAAGATTGAAAATGCTCTCCTGAAAGCTTTGGCACTCGAAACAGAAGGCATTTTATCACAGGACAAGAAATCAGCCCTCAAAAACTTAACCGGCAGAAAATATTTTTTTGAAGAAATCCTTACCCCCGGGGTCACAATTTCAGCAAAAATCTGGCTTTTGGCAATTCACTCAAAAATGGTGCCAAAAGCTTGAAAATACTCCCCTGAAAGGTTTGGCACTCGAAACAGAAGGCTTTTTATCACAGGACAAGAAATCAGCCCTCAAAAACTTAACCGGCAGAAAATATTTTTTTGAAAAAATTCCTAAGCCCCGGGGTCACAATTTCAGCCAAAATCTGGCTTTTGGCAATTCACTCAAAAATGGTGCCAAAAGCTTGAAAATGCTCCCCTGAAAGGTTTGGCACTCCAAACAGAAGGCTTTTTATCAAAGGACAAGAAATCAGCCCTCAAAAACTTAACCGGCAGAAAATATTTTTTTGAAAAAATCCCTAACCCCCGGGGTCACAATTTCAGCAAAAATCTGACTTTTGGCAATTCACTCAAAAATGGTGCCAAAAGCTTGAAAATGCTCTCCTGAAAGGTTTTGCACTCGAAACATAAGGCATTTTATCACACGACAAGAAATCAGCCCTCAAAAACTTAACCGGCAGAAAATATTTTTTTGAAGAAATCCCTAACCCCCGGGGTCACAATTTCAGCAAAAATCTGACTTTTGGCAATTCACTCAAAAATGGTGCCAAAAGCTTGAAAATGCTCCCCTGAAAGGTTTGGCACTCGAAACAGAAGGCTTTTTATCACAGGACAAGAAATCAGCCGTCAAAAACTTAACCGGCAGAAAATATTTTTTTGAAAAAATCCCTAACCCCCGGGGTCACAATTTCAGCAAAAATCTGGCTTTTGGCAATTCACTCCAAAATGCTGCCAAAAGCTTGAAAATGCTCCCCTGAAAGGTTTGGCACTCGAAACAGAAGGCTTTTTATCACAGGACAAGAAATCAGCCCTCAGAAACCTAACCGGCGGAAAAGACTTTTTTGAAAAAATTCCTAAGCCCCGGGGTCACAATTTCAGCAAAAATCTGGCTTTTGGCAATTCACTCAAAAATGGTGCCAAAAGCTTGAAAATGTTCTCCTGAAATGTTTGGCACTCGAAACAGAAGGCTTGTTATCACAGGACAAGAAATCAGCCCTCAAAAACCTAACCGGCAGAAAAAACTTTTTTGAAAAAATTCCTAAACCCCGGGGTCACAATTTCAGCCAAAATCTGGCTTTTGGCAATTCACTCAAAAATGGTGCCAAAAGCTTGAAAATGCTCCCCTGAAAGGTTTGGCACTCGAAACAGAAGGCTTTTTATCACAGGACAAGAAATCAGCCCTCAAAAACTTAACCGGCAGAAAATATTTTTTTGAAAAAATCCCTAACCCCCGGGGTCACAATTTCAGCAAAAATCTGACTTTTGGCAATTCACTCAAAAATGGTGCCAAAAACTTTAAAATGCTCTCCTGAAAGGTTTGGCACTCGAAACAGAAGGCTTGTTATCACAGGACAAGAAATCAGCCCTCAAAAACTTAACCGGCAGAAAATATTTTTTTGAAGAAATCCCTAACCCCCGGGGTCACAATTTCAGAAAAAATCTGACTTTTGGCAATTCACTCAAAAATGGTGCCAAAAGATTGAAAATGCTCTCCTGAAAGCTTTGGCACTCGAAACAGAAGGCATTTTATCACAGGACAAGAAATCAGCCCTCAAAAACTTAACCGGCAGAAAATATTTTTTTGAAGAAATCCTTACCCCCGGGGTCACAATTTCAGCAAAAATCTGGCTTTTGGCAATTCACTCAAAAATGGTGCCAAAAGCTTGAAAATGCTCCCCTGAAAGGTTTGGCACTCGAAACAGAAGGCTTTTTATCACAGGACAAGAAATCAGCCCTCAAAAACTTAACCGGCAGAAAATATTTTTTTGAAAAAATTCCTAAGCCCCGGGGTCACAATTTCAGCCAAAATCTGGCTTTTGGCAATTCACTCAAAAAAGGTGCCAAAAGCTTGAAAATGCTCCCCTGAAAGGTTTGGCACTCCAAACAGAAGGCTTTTTATCAAAGGACAAGAAATCAGCCCTCAAAAACTTAACCGGCAGAAAATATTTTTTTGAAAAAATCCCTAACCCCCGGGGTCACAATTTCAGCAAAAATCTGACTTTTGGCAATTCACTCAAAAATGGTGCCAAAAGCTTGAAAATGCTCTCCTGAAAGGTTTGGCACTCGAAACATAAGGCATTTTATCACACGACAAGAAATCAGCCCTCAAAAACTTAACCGGCAGAAAATATTTTTTTGAAGAAATCCCTAACCCCCGGGGTCACAATTTCAGCAAAAATCTGACTTTTGGCAATTCACTCAAAAATGTTGCCAAAAGCTTGAAAATGCTCCCCTGAAAGGTTTGGCACTCGAAACAGAAGGCTTTTTATCACAGGACAAGAAATCAGCCCTCAAAAACTTAACCGGCAGAAAATATTTTTTTGAAAAAATCCCTAACCCCCGGGGTCACAATTTCAGCAAAAATCTGGCTTTTGGCAATTCACTCAAAAATGGTGCCAAAAGCTTGAAAATGCTCCCCTGAAAGGTTTGCCACTCGAAACAAAAGGCTTTTTATCACAGGACAAGAAATCAGCCCTCAAAAACTTAACCGGCAGAAAATATTTTTTTGAAAAAATCCCTAACCCCCGGGGTCACAATTTCAGCAAAAATCTGACTTTTGGCAATTCACTCAAAAATGGTGCCAAAAACTTTAAAATGCTCTCCTGAAAGGTTTTGCACTCGAAACAGAAGGCTTGTTATCACAGGACAAGAAATCAGCCCTCAAAAACTTAACCGGCAGAAAATATTTTTTTGAAGAAATCCCTAACCCCCGGGGTCACAATTTCAGAAAAAATCTGACTTTTGGCAATTCACTCAAAAATGGTGCCAAAAGATTGAAAATGCTCTCCTGAAAGCTTTGGCACTCGAAACAGAAGGCATTTTATCACAGGACAAGAAATCAGCCCTCAAAAACTTAACCGGCAGAAAATATTTTTTTGAAGAAATCCTTACCCCCGGGGTCACAATTTCAGCAAAAATCTGGCTTTTGGCAATTCACTCAAAAATGGTGCCAAAAGCTTGAAAATGCTCCCCTGAAAGGTTTGGCACTCGAAACAGAAGGCTTTTTATCACAGGACAAGAAATCAGCCCTCAAAAACTTAACCGGCAGAAAATATTTTTTTGAAAAAATTCCTAAGCCCCGGGGTCACAATTTCAGCCAAAATCTGGCTTTTGGCAATTCACTCAAAAATGGTGCCAAAAGCTTGAAAATGCTCCCCTGAAAGGTTTGGCACTCCAAACAGAAGGCTTTTTATCAAAGGACAAGAAATCAGCCCTCAAAAACTTAACCGGCAGAAAATATTTTTTTGAAAAAATCCCTAACCCCCGGGGTCACAATTTCAGCAAAAATCTGACTTTTGGCAATTCACTCAAAAATGGTGCCAAAAGCTTGAAAATGCTCTCCTGAAAGGTTTGGCACTCGAAACATAAGGCATTTTATCACACGACAAGAAATCAGCCCTCAAAAACTTAACCGGCAGAAAATATTTTTTTGAAGAAATCCCTAACCCCCGGGGTCACAATTTCAGCAAAAATCTGACTTTTGGCAATTCACTCAAAAATGTTGCCAAAAGCTTGAAAATGCTCCCCTGAAAGGTTTGGCACTCGAAACAGAAGGCTTTTTATCACAGGACAAGAAATCAGCCCTCAAAAACTTAACCGGCAGAAAATATTTTTTTGAAAAAATCCCTAACCCCCGGGGTCACAATTTCAGCAAAAATCTGACTTTTGGCAATTCACTCAAAAATGGTGCCAAAAACTTTAAAATGCTCTCCTGAAAGGTTTTGCACTCGAAACAGAAGGCTTGTTATCACAGGACAAGAAATCAGCCCTCAAAAACTTAACCGGCAGAAAATATTTTTTTGAAGAAATCCCTAACCCCCGGGGTCACAATTTCAGAAAAAATCTGACTTTTGGCAATTCACTCAAAAATGGTGCCAAAAGATTGAAAATGCTCTCCTGAAAGCTTTGGCACTCGAAACAGAAGGCATTTTATCACAGGACAAGAAATCAGCCCTCAAAAACTTAACCGGCAGAAAATATTTTTTTGAAGAAATCCTTACCCCCGGGGTCACAATTTCAGCAAAAATCTGGCTTTTGGCAATTCACTCAAAAATGGTGCCAAAAGCTTGAAAATGCTCCCCTGAAAGGTTTGGCACTCGAAACAGAAGGCTTTTTATCACAGGACAAGAAATCAGCCCTCAAAAACTTAACCGGCAGAAAATATTTTTTTGAAAAAATTCCTAAGCCCCGGGGTCACAATTTCAGCCAAAATCTGGCTTTTGGCAATTCACTCAAAAATGGTGCCAAAAGCTTGAAAATGCTCCCCTGAAAGGTTTGGCACTCCAAACAGAAGGCTTTTTATCAAAGGACAAGAAATCAGCCCTCAAAAACTTAACCGGCAGAAAATATTTTTTTGAAAAAATCCCTAACCCCCGGGGTCACAATTTCAGCAAAAATCTGACTTTTGGCAATTCACTCAAAAATGGTGCCAAAAGCTTGAAAATGCTCTCCTGAAAGGTTTGGCACTCGAAACATAAGGCATTTTATCACACGACAAGAAATCAGCCCTCAAAAACTTAACCGGCAGAAAATATTTTTTTGAAGAAATCCCTAACCCCCGGGGTCACAATTTCAGCAAAAATCTGACTTTTGGCAATTCACTCAAAAATGTTGCCAAAAGCTTGAAAATGCTCCCCTGAAAGGTTTGGCACTCGAAACAGAAGGCTTTTTATCACAGGACAAGAAATCAGCCCTCAAAAACTTAACCGGCAGAAAATATTTTTTTGAAAAAATCCCTAACCCCCGGGGTCACAATTTCAGCAAAAATCTGGCTTTTGGCAATTCACTCAAAAATGGTGCCAAAAGCTTGAAAATGCTCCCCTGAAAGGTTTGCCACTCGAAACAAAAGGCTTTTTATCACAGGACAAGAAATCAGCCCTCAAAAACTTAACCGGCAGAAAATATTTTTTTGAAAAAATCCCTAACCCCCGGGGTCACAATTTCAGCAAAAATCTGACTTTTGGCAATTCACTCAAAAATGGTGCCAAAAACTTTAAAATGCTCTCCTGAAAGGTTTTGCACTCGAAACAGAAGGCTTGTTATCACAGGACAAGAAATCAGCCCTCAAAAACTTAACCGGCAGAAAATATTTTTTTGAAGAAATCCCTAACCCCCGGGGTCACAATTTCAGAAAAAATCTGACTTTTGGCAATTCACTCAAAAATGGTGCCAAAAGCTTGAAAATGCTCTCCTGAAAGCTTTGGCACTCGAAACAGAAGGCATTTTATCACAGGACAAGAAATCAGCCCTCAAAAACTTAACCGGCAGAAAATATTTTTTTGAAGAAATCCCTAACCCCCGGGGTCACAATTTCAGCAAAAATCTGACTTTTGGCAATTCACTCAAAAATGGTGCCAAAAGCTTGAAAATGCTCCCCTGAAAGGTTTGGCACTCGAAACAGAAGGCTTTTTATCACAGGACAAGAAATCAGCCCTCAAAAACTTAACCGGCAGAAAAGACTTTTTTGAAAAAATTCCTAAGCCCCGGGGTCACAATTTCAGCAAAAATCTGGCTTTTGGCAATTCACTCAAAAATGGTGCCAAAAGCTTGAAAATGTTCTCCTGAAATGTTTGGCACTCGAAACAGAAGGCTTGTTATCACAGGACAAGAAATCAGCCCTCAAAAACCTAACCGGCGGAAAAGACTTTTTTGAAAAAATTCCTAAGCCCCGGGGTCACAATTTCAGCAAAAATCTGGCTTTTGGCAATTCACTCAAAAATGGTGCCAAAAGCTTGAAAATGCTCCCCTGAAAGGTTTGGCACTCGAAACAGAAGGCTTTTTATCACAGGACAAGAAATCAGCCCTCAAAAACTTAACCGGCAGAAAAGACTTTTTTGAAAAAATTCCTAAGCCCCGGGGTCACAATTTCAGCAAAAATCTGGCTTTTGGCAATTCACTCAAAAATGGTGCCAAAAGCTTGAAAATGCTCCCCTGAAAGGTTTGGCACTCGAAACAGAAGGCTTTTTATCACAGGACAAGAAATCAGCCCTCAAAAACTTAACCGGCAGAAAATATTTTTTTGAAAAAATCCCTAACCCCCGGGGTCACAATTTCAGCAAAAATCTGACTTTTGGCAATTCACTCAAAAATGGTGCCAAAAACTTTAAAATGCTCTCCTGAAAGGTTTGGCACTCGAAACAGAAGGCTTGTTATCAAAGGACAAGAAATCAGCCCTCAAAAACTTAACCGGCAGAAAATATTTTTTTGAAGAAATCCCTAACCCCCGGGGTCACAATTTCAGAAAAAATCTGACTTTTGGCAATTCACTCAAAAATGGTGCCAAAAGCTTGAAAATGCTCTCCTGAAAGCTTTGGCACTCGAAACAGAAGGCATTTTATCACAGGACAAGAAATCAGCCCTCAAAAACTTAACCGGCAGAAAATATTTTTTTGAAGAAATCCCTAACCCCCGGGGTCACAATTTCAGAAAAAATCTGACTTTTGGCAATTCACTCAAAAATGGTGCCAAAAGCTTGAAAATGCTCCCCTGAAAGGTTTGGCACTCGAAACAAAAGGCTTTTTATCACAGGACAAGAAATCAGCCCTCAAAAACTTAACTGGCAGAAAATATTTTTTTGAAAAAATCCCTAACCCCCGGGGTCACAATTTCAGCAAAAATCTGACTTTTGGCAATTCACTCAAAAATGGTGCCAAAAACTTTAAAATGCTCTCCTGAAAGGTTTGGCACTCGAAACAGAAGGCTTGTTATCACAGGACAAGAAATCAGCCCTCAAAAACTTAACCGGCAGAAAATATTTTTTTGAAGAAATCCCTAACCCCCGGGGTCACAATTTCAGAAAAAATCTGACTTTTGGCAATTCACTCAAAAATGGTGCCAAAAGCTTGAAAATGCTCTCCTGAAAGCTTTGGCACTTGAAACAGAAGGCATTTTATCACAGGACAAGAAATCAGCCCTCAAAAACTTAACCGGCAGAAAATATTTTTTTGAAGAAATCCCTAACCCCCGGGGTCACAATTTCAGCAAAAATCTGACTTTTGGCAATTCACTCAAAAATGGTGCCAAAAGCTTGAAAATGCTCCCCTGAAAGGTTTGGCACTCGAAACAGAAGGCTTTTTATCACAGGACAAGAAATCAGCCCTCAAAAACTTAACCGGCAGAAAAGACTTTTTTGAAAAAATTCCTAAGCCCCGGGGTCACAATTTCAGCAAAAATCTGGCTTTTGGCAATTCACTCAAAAATGGTGCCAAAAGCTTGAAAATGTTCTCCTGAAATGTTTGGCACTCGAAACAGAAGGCTTGTTATCACAGGACAAGAAATCAGCCCTCAAAAACCTAACCGGCAGAAAAGACTTTTTTGAAAAAATTCCTAAACCCCGGGGTCACAATTTCAGCCAAAATCTGGCTTTTGGCAATTCACTCAAAAATGGTGCCAAAAGCTTGAAAATGCTCCCCTGAAAGGTTTGGCACTCGAAACAGAAGGCTTTTTATCACAGGACAAGAAATCAGCCCTCAAAAACTTAACCGGCAGAAAATATTTTTTTGAAAAAATTCCTAAGCCCCGGGGTCACAATTTCAGCAAAAATCTGACTTTTGGCAATTCACTCAAAAATGGTGCCAAAAGCTTGAAAATGCTCCCCTGAAAGGTTTGGCACTCGAAACAGAAGGCTTTTTATCACAGGACAAGAAATCAGCCCTCAAAAACTTAACCGGCAGAAAAGACTTTTTTGAAAAAATCCCTAAGCCCCGGGGTCACAATTTCAGCAAAAATCTGACTTTTGGCAATTCACTCAAAAATGGTGCCAAAAGCTTGAAAATGTTCTCCTGAAATGTTTGGCACTCGAAACAGAAGGCTTGTTATCACAGGACAAGAAATCAGCCCTCAAAAACCTAACCGGCAGAAAAGACTTTTTTGAAAAAATTCCTAAACCCTGGGGTCACAATTTCAGCCAAAATCTGGCTTTTGGCAATTCACTCAAAAATGGTGCCAAAAGCTTGAAAATGCTCCCCTGAAAGGTTTGGCACTCGAAACAGAAGGCTTTTTATCACAGGACAAGAAATCAGCCCTCAAAAACTTAACCGGCGGAAAATATTTTTTTGAAAAAATCCCTAACCCCCGGGGTCACAATTTCAGCCAAAATCTGACTTTTGGCAATTCACTCAAAAATGGTGCCAAAAACTTTAAAATGCTCTCCTGAAAGGTTTGGCACTCGAAACAGAAGGCTTGTTATCAAAGGACAAGAAATCAGCCCTCAAAAACTTAACCGGCAGAAAATATTTTTTTGAAGAAATCCCTAACCCCCGGGGTCACAATTTCAGAAAAAATCTGACTTTTGGCAATTCACTCAAAAATGGTGCCAAAGGCTTGAAAATGCTCTCCTGAAAGCTTTGGCACTCGAAACAGAAGGCATTTTATCACAGGACAAGAAATCAGCCCTCAAAAACTTAACCGGCAGAAAATATTTTTTTGAAGAAATCCCTAACCCCCGGGGTCACAATTTCAGAAAAAATCTGACTTTTGGCAATTCACTCAAAAATGGTGCCAAAAGCTTGAAAATGCTCCCCTGAAAGGTTTGGCACTCGAAACAAAAGGCTTTTTATCACAGGACAAGAAATCAGCCCTCAAAAACTTAACTGGCAGAAAATATTTTTTTGAAAAAATCCCTAACCCCCGGGGTCACAATTTCAGCAAAAATCTGACTTTTGGCAATTCACTCAAAAATGGTGCCAAAAACTTTAAAATGCTCTCCTGAAAGGTTTGGCACTCGAAACAGGAGGCTTGTTATCACAGGACAAGAAATCAGCCCTCAAAAACTTAACCGGCAGAAAATATTTTTTTGAAGAAATCCCTAACCCCCGGGGTCACAATTTCAGAAAAAATCTGACTTTTGGCAATTCACTCAAAAATGGTGCCAAAAGCTTGAAAATGCTCTCCTGAAAGCTTTGGCACTCGAAACAGAAGGCATTTTATCACAGGACAAGAAATCAGCCCTCAAAAACTTAACCGGCAGAAAATATTTTTTTGAAGAAATCCCTAACCCCCGGGGTCACAATTTCAGCAAAAATCTGACTTTTGGCAATTCACTCAAAAATGGTGCCAAAAGCTTGAAAATGCTCCCCTGAAAGGTTTGGCACTCGAAACAGAAGGCTTTTTATCACAGGACAAGAAATCAGCCCTCAAAAACTTAACCGGCAGAAAAGACTTTTTTGAAAAAATTCCTAAGCCCCGGGGTCACAATTTCAGCAAAAATCTGGCTTTTGGCAATTCACTCAAAAATGGTGCCAAAAGCTTGAAAATGTTCTCCTGAAATGTTTGGCACTCGAAACAGAAGGCTTGTTATCACAGGACAAGAAATCAGCCCTCAAAAACCTAACCGGCAGAAAAGACTTTTTTGAAAAAATTCCTAAACCCCGGGGTCACAATTTCAGCCAAAATCTGGCTTTTGGCAATTCACTCAAAAATGTTGCCAAAAGCTTGAAAATGCTCCCCTGAAAGGTTTGGCACTCGAAACAGAAGGCTTTTTATCACAGGACAAGAAATCAGCCCTCAAAAACTTAACCGGCAGAAAATATTTTTTTGAAAAAAATCCTAAGCCCCGGGGTCACAATTTCAGCCAAAATCTGGCTTTTGGCAATTCACTCAAAAATGGTGCCAAAAGCTTGAAAATGCTCCCCTGAAAGGTTTGGCACTCCAAACAGAAGGCTTTTTATCAAAGGACAAGAAATCAGCCCTCAAAAACTTAACCGGCAGAAAATATTTTTTTGAAAAAATCCCTAACCCCCGGGGTCACAATTTCAGCAAAAATCTGACTTTTGGCAATTCACTGAAAAATGGTGCGAAAAGCTTGAAAATGCTCTCCTGAAAGGTTTGGCACTCGAAACATAAGGCATTTTATCACACGACAAGAAATCAGCCCTCAAAAACTTAACCGGCAGAAAATATTTTTTTGAAGAAATCCCTAACCCCCGGGGTCACAATTTCAGCAAAAATCTGACTTTTGGCAATTCACTCAAAAATGGTGCCAAAAAGCTTGAAAATGCTCCCCTGAAAGGTTTGGCACTCGAAACAGAAGGCTTTTTATCACAGGACAAGAAATCAGCCCTCAAAAACTTAACCGGCAGAAAATATTTTTTTGAAAAAATCCCTAACCCCCGGGGTCACAATTTCAGCAAAAATCTGACTTTTGGCAATTCACTCAAAAATGGTTCCAAAAGCTTGAAAATGTTCTCCTGAAATGTTTGGCACTCGAAACAGAAGGCATTTTATCACAGGACAAGAAATCAGCCCTCAAAAACTTAACCGGCAGAAAATATTTTTTTGAAGAAATCCCTAACCCCCGGGGTCACAATTTCAGCAAAAATCTGACTTTTGGCAATTCACTCAAAAATGGTGCCAAAAGCTTGAAAATGCTCCCCTGAAAGGTTTGGCACTCGAAACAGAAGGCTTTTTATCACAGGACAAGAAATCAGCCCTCAAAAACTTAACCGGCAGAAAAGACTTTTTTGAAAAAATTCCTAAGCCCCGGGGTCACAATTTCAGCAAAAATCTGGCTTTTGGCAATTCACTCAAAAATGGTGCCAAAAGCTTGAAAATGTTCTCCTGAAATGTTTGGCACTCGAAACAGAAGGCTTGTTATCACAGGACAAGAAATCAGCCCTCAAAAACCTAACCGGCAGAAAAGACTTTTTTGAAAAAATTCCTAAACCCCGGGGTCACAATTTCAGCCAAAATCTGGCTTTTGGCAATTCACTCAAAAATGGTGCCAAAAGCTTGAAAATGCTCCCCTGAAAGGTTTGGCACTCGAAACAGAAGGCTTTTTATCACAGGACAAGAAATCAGCCCTCAAAAACTTAACCGGCAGAAAATATTTTTTTGAAAAAAATCCTAAGCCCCGGGGTCACAATTTCAGCCAAAATCTGGCTTTTGGCAATTCACTCAAAAATGGTGCCAAAAGCTTGAAAATGCTCCCCTGAAAGGTTTGGCACTCCAAACAGAAGGCTTTTTATCAAAGGACAAGAAATCAGCCCTCAAAAACTTAACCGGCAGAAAATATTTTTTTGAATAAATCCCTAACCCCCGGGGTCACAATTTCAGCAAAAATCTGACTTTTGGCAATTCACTGAAAAATGGTGCCAAAAGCTTGAAAATGCTCTCCTGAAAGGTTTGGCACTCGAAACATAAGGCATTTTATCACACGACAAGAAATCAGCCCTCAAAAACTTAACCGGCAGAAAATATTTTTTTGAAGAAATCCCTAACCCCCGGGGTCACAATTTCAGCAAAAATCTGACTTTTGGCAATTCACTCAACAATGGTGCCAAAAGCTTGAAAATGCTCCCCTGAAAGGTTTGGCACTCGAAACAGAAGGCTTTTTATCACAGGACAAGAAATCAGCCCTCAAAAACTTAACCGGCAGAAAATATTTTTTTGAAAAAATCCCTCACCCCCGGGGTCACAATTTCAGCAAAAATCTGACTTTTGGCAATTCACTCAAAAATGGTTCCAAAAGCTTGAAAATGTTCTCCTGAAATGTTTGGCACTCGAAACAGAAGGCTTTTTATCACAGGACAAGAAATCAGCCCTCAAAAACTTAACCAGCAGAAAATATTTTTTTGAAAAAATCCCTAACCCCCGGGGTCACAATTTCAGCAAAAATCTGGCTTTTGGCAATTCACTCCAAAATGCTGCCAAAAGCTTGAAAATGCTCCCCTGAAAGGTTTGGCACTCGAAACAGAAGGCTTTTTATCACAGGACAAGAAATCAGCCCTCAGAAACCTAACCGGCGGAAAAGACTTTTTTGAAAAAATCCCTAACCCCCGGGGTCACAATTTCAGCAAAAATCTGACTTTTGGCAATTCACTCAAAAATGGTGCCAAAAACTTTAAAATGCTCTACTGAAAGGTTTGGCACTCGAAACAGAAGGCTTGTTATCACAGGACAAGAAATCAGCCCTCAAAAACTTAACCGGCAGAAAATATTTTTTTGAAGAAATCCCTAACCCCCGGGGTCACAATTTCAGAAAAAATCTGACTTTGGGCAATTCACTCAAAAATGGTGCCAAAAGCTTGAAAATGCTCTCCTGAAAGCTTTGGCACTCGAAACAGAAGGCATTTTATCACAGGACAAGAAATCAGCCCTCAAAAACTTAACCGGCAGAAAATATTTTTTTGAAGAAATCCCTAACCCCTGGGGTCACAATTTCAGCAAAAATCTGACTTTTGGCAATTCACTCAAAAATGGTTCCAACAGCTTGAAAATGTTCTCATGAAATGTTTGGCACTTGAAACAGAAGGCTTGTTATCACAGGACAAGAAATGAGCCCTCAGAAACCTAACCGGCGGAAAAGACTTGTTTGAAAAAATTACTAAGCCCCGGGGTCACAATTTCAGCAAAAATCTGGCTTTTGGCAATTCACTCCAAAATGATGCCAAAAGCTTGAAAATGCTCCCCTGAAAGGTTTGGCACTCGAAACAGAAGGCTTTTTATCACAGGACAAGAAATCAGCCCTCAAAAACTTAACCGGCAGAAAATATTTTTTTGAAAAAATCCCTAACCCCGGGGGTCACAATTTCAGCCAAAATCTGGCTTTTGGCAATTCACTCAAAAATGGTGCCAAAAGCTTGAAAATGCTCTCCTGAAAGGTTTGGCACTCGAAACATAAGGCATTTTATCACACGACAAGAAATCAGCCCTCAAAAACTTAACCGGCAGAAAATATTTTTTTTTTGAAGAAATCCCTAACCCCCGGGGTCACAATTTCAGCAAAAATCTGACTTTTGGCAATTCACTCAAAAATGGTGCCAAAAGCTTGAAAATGCTCTCCTGAAAGGTTTGGCACTCGAAACATAAGGCATTTTATCACACGACAAGAAATCAGCCCTCAAAAACTTAACCGGCAGAAATTTCTTTTGAAAAAATCCCTAACCCCCGGGGTCACAATTTCAGCAAAAATCTGACTTTTGGCAATTCACTCAAAAATCGTTCCAAAAGCTTGAAAATGTTCTCCTGAAATGTTTGGCACTCGAAACAGAAGGCTTGTTATCACAGGACAAGAAATCAGCCCTCAAAAACCTAACCGGCAGAAAAGACTTTTTTGAAAAAATTCCTAAGCCCCGGGGTCACAATTTCAGCAAAAATCTGACTTTTGGGAATTCACTCAAAAATGGTGCCAAAAGCTTGAAAATGTTCTCCTGAAATGTTTGGCACTCGAAACAGAAGGCTTGTTATCACAGGACAAGAAATCAGCCCTCAAAAACCTAACCGGCAGAAAAGACTTTTTTGAAAAAATTCCTAAGCCCCGGGGTCACAATTTCAGCCAAAATCTGGCTTTTGGCAATTCACTCAAAAATGGTGCCAAAAGCTTGAAAATGCTCCCCTGAAAGGTTTGGCACTCCAAACAGAAGGCTTTTTATCAAAGGACAAGAAATCAGCCCTCAAAAACTTAACCGGCAGAAAATATTTTTTTGAAAAAATCCCTAACCCCCGGGGTCACAATTTCAGCAAAAATCTGACTTTTGGCAATTCACTCAAAAATGGTGCCAAAAGCTTGAAAATGCTCTCCTGAAAGGTTTGGCACTCGAAACATAAGGCATTTTATCACACGACAAGAAATCAGCCCTCAAAAACTTAACCGGCAGAAAATATTTTTTTGAAGAAATCCCTAACCCCCGGGGTCACAATTTCAGCAAAAATCTGACTTTTGGCAATTCACTCAAAAATGGTGCCAAAAGCTTGAAAATGCTCCCCTGAAAGGTTTGGCACTCGAAACAGAAGGCTTTTTATCACAGGACAAGAAATCAGCCCTCAAAAACTTAACCGGCAGAAAATATTTTTTTGAAAAAATCCCTAACCCCCGGGGTCACAATTTCAGCAAAAATCTGACTTTTGGCAATTCACTCAAAAATGGTTCCAAAAGCTTGAAAATGTTCTCCTGAAATGTTTGGCACTCGAAACAGAAGGCTTTTTATCACAGGACAAGAAATCAGCCCTCAAAAACTTAACCAGCAGAAAATATTTTTTTGAAAAAATCCCTAACCCCCGGGGTCACAATTTCAGCAAAAATCTGGCTTTTTGCAATTCACTCCAAAATGCTGCCAAAAGCTTGAAAATGCTCCCCTGAAAGGTTTGGCACTCGAAACAGAAGGCTTTTTATCACAGGACAAGAAATCAGCCCTCAAAAACTTAACCGGCAGAAAATATTTTTTTGAAGAAATCCCTAACCCCTGGGGTCACAATTTCAGCAAAAATCTGACTTTTGGCAATTCACTCAAAAATGGTTCCAACAGCTTGAAAATGTTCTCATGAAATGTTTGGCACTTGAAACAGAAGGCTTGTTATCACAGGACAAGAAATGAGCCCTCAGAAACCTAACCGGCGGAAAAGACTTGTTTGAAAAAATTACTAAGCCCCGGGGTCACAATTTCAGCAAAAATCTGGCTTTTGGCAATTCACTCCAAAATGATGCCAAAAGCTTGAAAATGCTCCCCTGAAAGGTTTGGCACTCGAAACAGAAGGCTTTTTATCACAGGACAAGAAATCAGCCCTCAAAAACTTAACCGGCAGAAATTTCTTTTGAAAAAATCCCTAACCCCCGGGGTCACAATTTCAGCAAAAATCTGACTTTTGGCAATTCACTCAAAAATCGTTCCAAAAGCTTGAAAATGTTCTCCTGAAATGTTTGGCACTCGAAACAGAAGGCTTGTTATCACAGGACAAGAAATCAGCCCTCAAAAACCTAACCGGCAGAAAAGACTTTTTTGAAAAAATTCCTAAGCCCCGGGGTCACAATTTCAGCCAAAATCTGGCTTTTGGCAATTCACTCAAAAATGGTGCCAAAAGCTTGAAAATGCTCCCCTGAAAGGTTTGGCACTCCAAACAGAAGGCTTTTTATCAAAGGACAAGAAATCAGCCCTCAAAAACTTAACCGGCAGAAAATATTTTTTTGAAAAAATCCCTAACCCCCGGGGTCACAATTTCAGCAAAAATCTGACTTTTGGCAATTCACTCAAAAATGGTGCCAAAAGCTTGAAAATGCTCTCCTGAAAGGTTTGGCACTCGAAACATAAGGCATTTTATCACACGACAAGAAATCAGCCCTCAAAAACTTAACCGGCAGAAAATATTTTTTTGAAGAAATCCCTAACCCCCGGGGTCACAATTTCAGCAAAAATCTGACTTTTGGCAATTCACTCAAAAATGGTGCCAAAAGCTTGAAAATGCTCCCCTGAAAGGTTTGGCACTCGAAACAGAAGGCTTTTTATCACAGGACAAGAAATCAGCCCTCAAAAACTTAACCGGCAGAAAATATTTTTTTGAAAAAATCCCTAACCCCCGGGGTCACAATTTCAGCAAAAATCTGACTTTTGGCAATTCACTCAAAAATGGTTCCAAAAGCTTGAAAATGTTCTCCTGAAATGTTTGGCACTCGAAACAGAAGGCTTTTTATCACAGGACAAGAAATCAGCCCTCAAAAACTTAACCAGCAGAAAATATTTTTTTGAAAAAATCCCTAACCCCCGGGGTCACAATTTCAGCAAAAATCTGGCTTTTTGCAATTCACTCCAAAATGCTGCCAAAAGCTTGAAAATGCTCCCCTGAAAGGTTTGGCACTCGAAACAGAAGGCTTTTTATCACAGGACAAGAAATCAGCCCTCAAAAACTTAACCGGCAGAAAATATTTTTTTGAAGAAATCCCTAACCCCTGGGGTCACAATTTCAGCAAAAATCTGACTTTTGGCAATTCACTCAAAAATGGTTCCAACAGCTTGAAAATGTTCTCATGAAATGTTTGGCACTTGAAACAGAAGGCTTGTTATCACAGGACAAGAAATGAGCCCTCAGAAACCTAACCGGCGGAAAAGACTTGTTTGAAAAAATTACTAAGCCCCGGGGTCACAATTTCAGCAAAAATCTGGCTTTTGGCAATTCACTCCAAAATGATGCCAAAAGCTTGAAAATGCTCCCCTGAAAGGTTTGGCACTCGAAACAGAAGGCTTTTTATCACAGGACAAGAAATCAGCCCTCAAAAACTTAACCGGCAGAAAATATTTTTTTGAAAAAATCCCTAACCCCGGGGGTCACAATTTCAGCCAAAATCTGGCTTTTGGCAATTCACTCAAAAATGGTGCCAAAAGCTTGAAAATGCTCTCCTGAAAGGTTTGGCACTCGAAACATAAGGCATTTTATCACACGACAAGAAATCAGCCCTCAAAAACTTAACCGGCAGAAATTTCTTTTGAAAAAATCCCTAACCCCCGGGGTCACAATTTCAGCAAAAATCTGACTTTTGGCAATTCACTCAAAAATCGTTCCAAAAGCTTGAAAATGTTCTCCTGAAATGTTTGGCACTCGAAACAGAAGGCTTGTTATCACAGGACAAGAAATCAGCCCTCAAAAACCTAACCGGCAGAAAAGACTTTTTTGAAAAAATTCCTAAGCCCCGGGGTCACAATTTCAGCAAAAATCTGACTTTTGGCAATTCACTCAAAAATGGTGCCAAAAGCTTGAAAATGTTCTCCTGAAATGTTTGGCACTTGAAACAGAAGGCTTGTTATCACAGGACAAGAAATCAGCCCTCAAAAACCTAACCGGCAGAAAAGACTTTTTTGAAAAAATTCCTAAACCCC
Organism: Podarcis vaucheri; assembly: GCF_965113315.1. Classification (NCBI taxonomy): domain Eukaryota; kingdom Metazoa; phylum Chordata; class Lepidosauria; order Squamata; family Lacertidae; genus Podarcis; species Podarcis vaucheri. Next base: position 12,569,571 of record NC_138764.1, read on the forward strand.
GGGGTCACAATTTCAGCCAAAATCTGGCTTTTGGCAATTCACTCAAAAATGGTGCCAAAAGCTTGAAAATGCTCCCCTGAAAGGTTTGGCACTCGAAACAGAAGGCTTTTTATCACAGGACAAGAAATCAGCCCTCAAAAACTTAACCGGCAGAAAATATTTTTTTGAAAAAATCCCTAACCCCCGGGGTCACAATTTCAGCAAAAATCTGACTTTTGGCAATTCACTCAAAAATGGTGCCAAAAACTTTAAAATGCTCTCCTGAAAGGTTTGGCACTCGAAACAGAAGGCTTGTTATCACAGGACAAGAAATCAGCCCTCAAAAACTTAACCGGCAGAAAATATTTTTTTGAAGAAATCCCTAACCCCCGGGGTCACAATTTCAGAAAAAATCTGACTTTTGGCAATTCACTCAAAAATGGTGCCAAAAGCTTGAAAAATGCTCTCCTGAAAGCTTTGGCACTCGAAACAGAAGGCATTTTATCACAGGACAAGAAATCAGCCCTCAAAAACTTAACCGGCAGAAAATATTTTTTTGAAGAAATCCTTACCCCCGGGGTCACAATTTCAGCAAAAATCTGACTTTTGGCAATTCACTCAAAAATGGTTCCAAAAGCTTGAAAATGTTCTCCTGAAATGTTTGGCACTTGAAACAGAAGGCATTTTATCACAGGACAAGAAATCAGCCCTCAAAAACTTAACCGGCAGAAAATATTTTTTTGAAAAAATTCCTAAGCCCCGGGGTCACAATTTCAGCCAAAATCTGGCTTTTGGCAATTCACTCAAAAATGGTGCCAAAAGCTTGAAAATGCTCCCCTGAAAGGTTTGGCACTCCAAACAGAAGGCTTTTTATCAAAGGACAAGAAATCAGCCCTCAAAAACTTAACCGGCAGAAAATATTTTTTTGAAAAAATCCCTAACCCCCGGGGTCACAATTTCAGCAAAAATCTGACTTTTGGCAATTCACTCAAAAATGGTTCCAAAAGCTTGAAAATCTTCTCCTGAAATGTTTGGCACTCGAAACAGAAGGCTTTTTATCACAGGACAAGAAATCAGCCCTCAAAAACTTAACCAGCAGAAAATATTTTTTTGAAAAAATCCCTAACCCCCGGGGTCACAATTTCAGCAAAAATCTGGCTTTTTGCAATTCACTCCAAAATGCTGCCAAAAGCTTGAAAATGCTCCCCTGAAAGGTTTGGCACTCGAAACAGAAGGCTTTTTATCACAGGACAAGAAATCAGCCCTCAGAAACCTAACCGGCAGAAAATATTTTTTTGAAAAAATCCCTAACCCCCGGGGTCACAATTTCAGCAAAAATCTGACTTTTGGCAATTCACTCAAAAATTTTGCCAAAAACTTTAAAATGCTCTCCTGAAAGGTTTGGCACTCGAAACAGAAGGCTTGTTATCACAGGACAAGAAATCAGCCCTCAAAAACTTAACCGGCAGAAAATATTTTTTTGAAGAAATCCCTAACCCCCGGGGTCACAATTTCAGAAAAAATCTGACTTTTGGCAATTCACTCAAAAATGGTGCCAAAAGCTTGAAAATGCTCTCCTGAAAGCTTTGGCACTCGAAACAGAAGGCATTTTATCACAGGACAAGAAATCAGCCCTCAAAAACTTAACCAGCAGAAAATATTTTTTTGAAGAAATCCCTAACCCCCGGGGTCACAATTTCAGCAAAAATCTGACTTTTGGCAATTCACTCAAAAATGGTGCCAAAAGCTTGAAAATGCTCCCCTGAAAGGTTTGGCACTCGAAACAGAAGGCTTTTTATCACAGGACAAGAAATCAGCCCTCAAAAACTTAACCGGCAGAAAAGACTTTTTTGAAAAAATTACTAAGCCCCAGGGTCACAATTTCAGCAAAAATCTGGCTTTTGGCAATTCACTCAAAAATGGTGCCAAAAGCTTGAAAATGTTCTCCTGAAATGTTTGGCACTCGAAACAGAAGGCTTGTTATCACAGGACAAGAAATCAGCCCTCAAAAACCTAACCGGCAGAAAAGACTTTTTTGAAAAAATTCCTAAACCCCGGGGTCACAATTTCAGCCAAAATCTGGCTTTTGGCAATTCACTCAAAAATGGTGCCAAAAGCTTGAAAATGCTCCCCTGAAAGGTTTGGCACTCGAAACAGAAGGCTTTTTATCACAGGACAAGAAATCAGCCCTCAAAAACTTAACCGGCAGAAAATATTTTTTTGAAAAAATCCCTAAGCCCCGGGGTCACAATTTCAGCAAAAATCTGACTTTTGGCAATTCACTCAAAAATGGTGCCAAAAACTTTAAAATGCTCTCCTGAAAGGTTTGGCACTTGAAATAGAAGGCTTGTTATCACAGGACAAGAAATCAGCCCTCAAAAACTTAACCGGCAGAAAATATTTTTTTGAAAAAATCCCTAACCCCCGGGGTCACAATTTCAGAAAAAATCTGACTTTTGGCAATTCACTCAAAAATGGTGCCAAAAGCTTGAAAATGCTCTCCTGAAAGGTTTGGCACTCGAAACATAAGGCATTTTATCACAGGACAAGAAACCAGCCCTCAAAAACTTAACCGGCAGAAAATATATTTTTGAAGAAATCCCTAACCCCCGGGGTCACAATTTCAGCAAAAATCTGGCTTTCGGCAATTCACTCAAAAATGGTGCCAAAAGCTTGAAAATGCTCCCCTGAAAAATTTGGCACTCGAAACAGAAGGCTTTTTATCAGAGGACAAGAAATCAGCCCTCAAAAACTTAACCGGCAGAAAATATTTTTTTGAAAAAATCCCTAACCCCCGGGGCAAAAATCTGACTTTTGGCAATTCACTCAAAAATCATTCCAAAAGCTTGAAAATGTTCTCCTGAAATGTTTGGCACTCGAAACAGAAGGCTTTTTATCACAGGACAAGAAATCAGCCCTCAAAAACTTAACCGGCAGAAAATATATTTTTGAAGAAATCCCTAACCCCCAGGGTCACAATTTCAGCAAAAATCTGACTTTTGGCAATTCACTCAAAAATTGTGCCAAAAGCTTGAAAATGCTCCCCTGAAAGGTTTGGCACTCGAAACAGAAGGCATTTTGTTACAGGACATGAAATCAGCCCTCAAAAAGTTATCCGGCACAAAATATTTTTTTGAAAAAATCCCTAACCCCCGGGGTCACAATTTCAGCAAAAATCTGACTTTTGGCAATTCACTCAAAAATGGTGCCAAAAGCTTGAAAATGTTCTCCTGAAATGTTTGGCCCTTGAAACAGAAGGCTTGTTATCACAGGACAAGAAATTAGGCCTCAAAAACCTAACCGGCGGAAAAGACTTTTTTGAAAAAATTCCTAAGCCCCGGGGTCACAATTTCAGCAAAAATCTGACTTTTGGCAATTCACTCAAAAATGGTGCCAAAAGCTTGAAAATGCTCTCCTGAAAGGTTTGGCACTCGAAACATAAGGCATTTTATCACAGGACAAGAAACCAGCCCTCAAAAACTTAACCGGCAGAAAATATATTTTTGAAGAAATCCCTAACCCCCGGGGTCACAATTTCAACAAAAATCTGGCTTTCGGCAATTCACTCAAAAATGGTGCCAAAAGCTTGAAAATGCTCCCCTGAAAAATTTGGCACTCGAAACAGAAGGCTTTTTATCAGAGGACAAGAAATCAGCCCTCAAAAACTTAACCGGCAGAAAATATTTTTTTGAAAAAATCCCTAACCCCCGGGCAAAAATCTGACTTTTGGCAATTCACTCAAAAATCGTTCCAAAAGCTTGAAAATGTTCTCCTGAAATGTTTGGCACTCGAAACAGAAGGCTTGTTATCACAGGACAAGAAATCAGCCCTCAAAAACCTAACCGGCAGAAAAGACTTTTTTGAAAAAATTCCTAAGCCCCGGGGTCACAATTTCAGCAAAAATCTGGCTTTTGGCAATTCACTCAAAAATGGTGCCAAAAGCTTGAAAATGCTCCCCTGAAAGGTTTGGCACTCGAAACAGAAGGCTTTTTATCACAGGACAAGAAATCAGCCCTCAAAAACTTAACCGGCAGAAAATATTTTTTTGAAAAAATCCCTAAGCCCAGGGGTCACAATTTCAGCAAAAATCTGACTTTTGGCAATTCACTCAAAAATGGTGCCAAAAGCTTGAAAATGTTCTCCTGAAATGTTTGGCACTTGAAACAGAAGGCTTGTTATCACAGGACAAGAAATCAGCCCTCAGAAACCTAACCGGCGGAAAAGACTTTTTTGAAAAAATTCCTAAACCCCGGGGTCACAATTTCAGCAAAAATCTGGCATTTGGCAATTCACTCAAAAATGGTGCCAAAAGCTTGAAAATGTTCTCCTGAAATGTTTGGCACTCGAAACAGAAGGCTTGTTATCACAGGACAAGAAATCAGCCCTCAGAAACCTAACCGGCGGAAAAGACTTTTTTGAAAAAATTCCTAAACCCCGGGGTCACAATTTCAGCAAAAATCTGGCTTTTGGCAATTCACTCAAAAATGGTGCCAAAAGCTTGAAAATGCTCCCCTGAAAGGTTTGGCACTCGAAACAGAAGGCTTTTTATCACAGGACAAGAAATCAGCCCTCAAAAACCTAACCGGCGGAAAAGACTTTTTTGAAAAAATCCCTAACCCCCGGGGTCACAATTTCAGCAAAAATCTGACTTTTGGCAATTCACTCAAAAATGGTGCCAAAAGTTTGAAAATGCTCTCCTGAAAGGTTTGGCACTCGAAACATAAGGCATTTTATCACAGGACAAGAAACCAGCCCTCAAAAACTTAACCGGCAGAAAATATATTTTTGAAGAAATCCCTAACCCCCGGGGTCACAATTTCAACAAAAATCTGGCTTTCTGCAATTCACTCAAAAATGGTGCCAAAAGCTTGAAAATGCTCCCCTGAAAAATTTGGCACTCGAAACAGAAGGCTTTTTATCAGAGGACAAGAAATCAGCCCTCAAAAACTTAACCGGCAGAAAATATTTTTTTGAAAAAATCCCTAACCCCCGGGGCAAAAATCTGACTTTTGGCAATTCACTCAAAAATTGTTCCAAAAGCTTGAAAATGTTCTCCTGAAATGTTTGGCAGTCGAAACAGAAGGCTTGTTATCACAGGACAAGAAATCAGCCCTCAAAAACTTAACCGGCAGAAAAGACTTTTTTGAAAAAATTCCTAAGCCCCGGGGTCACAATTTCAGCAAAAATCTGACTTTTGGCAATTCACTGAAAAATGGTGCGAAAAGCTTGAAAATGCTCTCCTGAAAGGTTTGGCACTCGAAACAGAAGGCATTTTATCACAGGACAAGAAATCAGCCCTCAAAAACTTAACCGGCAGAAAAAATTTTTTTTGAAGAAATCCCTAACCCCCGGGGTCACAATTTCAGCAAAAATCTGACTTTTGGCAATTCACTCAAAAATGGTGCCAAAAGCTTGAAAATGCTGACCTGAAAGGTTTGGCACTCGAAACAGAAGGCTTTTTATCACAGGACAAGAAATCAGCCCTCAAAAACTTAACCGGCAGAAAATATATTTTTGAAGAAATCCCTAACCCCCAGGGTCACAATTTCAGCAAAAATCTGACTTTTGGCAATTCACTCAAAAATTGTGCCAAAAGCTTGAAAATGCTCCCCTGAAAGGTTTGGCACTCGAAACAGAAGGCTTGTTATCACAGGACAAGAAATCAGCCCTCAGAAACCTAACCGGCGGAAAAGACTTTTTTGAAAAAATCCCTAACCCCCGGGGTCACAATTTCAGCAAAAATCTGACTTTTGGCAATTCACTCAAAAATTGTGCCAAAAGCTTGAAAATGCTCCCCTGAAAGGTTTGGCACTCGAAACATAAGGCATTTTATCACAGGACAAGAAACCAGCCCTCAAAAACTTAACCGGCAGAAAATATATTTTTGAAGAAATCCCTAACCCCCAGGCGTCACAATTTCAGCAAAAATCTGGCTTTCGGCAATTCACTCAAAAATGGTGCCAAAAGCTTGAAAATGTTCTCCTGAAATGTTTGGCACTCGAAGCAGAAGGCTTTTTATCACAGGACAAGAAATCAGCCCTCAAAAACTTAACCGGCAGAAAATATTTTTTTGAAAAAATTCCTAAGCCCCGGGGTCACAATTTCAGCAAAAATCTGGCTTTTGGAAATTCACTCAAAAATGTTGCCAAAAGCTTGAAAATGCTCCCCTAAAAGGTTTGGCACTCGAAACAGAAGGCTTTTTATCACAGGACAAGAAATCGGCTCTCAAAAACTTAACCAGCAGAAAATATTTTTTTGAAAAAAATCCCTAACCCCCAGGGTCACAATTTCAGCAAAAATCTGACTTTTGACAATTCACTCAAAAATGGTACCAAAAGCTTGAAAATGTTCTCCTGAAAGGTTTGGCACTCGAAACAGAAGGCTTGTTATCACAGGACAAGAAATCAGCCCTCAGAAACCTAACCGGCGGAAAAGACTTTTTTGAAAAAATTCCTAAACCCCGGGGTCACAATTTCAGCAAAAATCTGGCATTTGGCAATTCACTCAAAAATGGTGCCAAAAGCTTGAAAATGTTCTCCTGAAATGTTTGGCACTCGAAACAGAAGGCTTGTTATCACAGGACAAGAAATCAGCCCTCAGAAACCTAACCGGCGGAAAAGACTTTTTTGAAAAAATTCCTAAACCCCGGGGTCACAATTTCAGCAAAAATCTGGCTTTTGGCAATTCACTCAAAAATGGTGCCAAAAGCTTGAAAATGCTCCCCTGAAAGGTTTGGCACTCGAAACAGAAGGCTTTTTATCACAGGAAAAGAAATCAGCCCTCAAAAACTTAACCGGCAGAAAATATTTTTTTGAAAAAATCCCTAAGCCCAGGGGTCACAATTTCAGCAAAAATCTGACTTTTGGCAATTCACTCAAAAATGGTGCCAAAAGCTTGAAAATGCTCCCCTGAAAGGATTTTCACTCGAAAGAGAAGGCTTTTTATCACAAGACAAGAAATCAGGCCTCAAAATCTTAACCGGCAGAAAAGACTTTTTTTCAAAAAATTCCTAACCCCCGGCGTCACAATTTCAGCAAAAATCTGGCTTTTGGCAATTCACTCAAAAATGGTTCCAAAAGCTTGAAAATGTTCTCCTGAAATGTTTGGCACTCGAAGCAGAAGGCTTGTTATCACAGGACAAGTAATCAGCCCTCAAAAACCTAACCGGCGGCAAAGACTTTTTTGAAAATATTCCTAAGCCCTGGGGTCACAATTTCAGCAAAAATCTGGCTTTTGGCTATTCACTCAAAAATAGTGCCAAAAGCTTGAAAATGCTCCCCTGAAAGATTTGGCACTCGAAACAGAAGGCTTTTTATCACAGGACAAGAAATAAGCCCTCAAAAACTTAACCGGCAGAAAATATTTTTTTAAAAAAATCCCGAAGCCCCGGGGTCACAATTTCAGCAAAAATTTGGCTTTTGGCAATTCACTCAAAAATGGTTCCAAAAGCTTGAAAATCTTCTCCTGAAATGTTTGGCACTCGAAACAGAAGGCTTGTTATCACAGGACAAGAAATCAGCCCTCAAAAACTTAACTGGCAGAAAATATTTTTTTGAAAAAATCCCTAACCCCCGGGGTCACAATTTCAGCAAAAATCTGGCTTTTGGCAATTCACTCAAAAATGGTTCCAAAAGCTTGAAAATGTTCTCCTGGAATGTTTGGCACTCGAAACAGAAGGCTTGTTATCACAGGACAAGAAATCAGCCCTCAAAAACTTAACCGGCAGAAAAGACTTCTTTTCAAAAAATTCCTAAGCCCCGGGGTCACAATTTCAGCAAAAATCTGACTTTTGGCAATTCACTCAAAAATGGTGCCAAAAGCTTGACAATGCTCTCCTGAAAGGTTTGGCACTCGAAACAGAAGGCCTTTTATCACAGGACAAGAAATCAGCCCTCAAAAACTTAACCGGCAGAAAATATTTTTTTGAAAAAATCCCTAACCCCCGGGGTCACAATTTCAGCAAAAATCTAACTTTTGGCAATTCACTCAAAAATGGTTCCAAAAGCTTGAAAATGCTCCCCTGAAATGTTTGGCACTCGAAACAGAAGGCTTGTTATCACAGGACAAGAAATCAGCCCTCAAAAACCTAACCGGCGGAAAAGACTTTTTTAAAAAATTACTAAGCCCCGGGGTCACAATTTCAGCAAAAATCTGACTTTTGGCAATTCACTCAAAAATGGTGCCAAAAGCTTGAAAATGCTCCCCTGAAAGGTTTTTCACTCGAAACAGAAGGCTTTTTATCACAGGACAAGAAATCAGCCCTCAAAAACTTAACCGGCAGAAAATATTTTTTTGAAAAAATCCCTCACCCCCGGGGTCACAATTTCAGCAAAAATCTGACCTTTGGCAATTCACTCAAAAATGGTGCCAAAAGCTTGAAAATGTTCTCCTGAAATGTTTGGCACTCGAAACAGAAGGCTTGTTATCACAGGACAAGAAATCAGCCCTCAAAAACCTAACCGGCAGAAAAGACTTTTTTGAAAAAAAATTCCTAAGCCCCGGGGTCACAATTTAGCAAAAATCTGACTTTTGGCAATTCACTCAAAAATGGTGCCAAAAGCTTGAAAATGCTCCCCTGAAAGGTTTGGCACTTGAAACAGAAGGCTTTTTATCACAGGACAAGAAATCAGCCCTCAAAAACTTAACCGGCAGAAAATATTTTTTTGAAAAAATCCCTAAGCCCAGGGGTCACAATTTCAGCAAAAATCTGACTTTTGGCAATTCACTCAAAAATGGTGCCAAAAGCTTGAAAATGCTCCCCTGAAAGGATTTTCACTCGAAACAGAAGGCTTTTTATCACAAGACAAGAAATCAGCCCTCAAAAACTTAACCGGCAGAAAAGACTTTTTTTCAAAAAATTCCTAACCCCCGGCGTCACAATTTCAGCAAAAATCTGGCTTTTGGCAATTCACTCAAAAATGGTTCCAAAAGCTTGAAAATGTTCTCCTGAAATGTTTGGCACTCGAAACAGAAGGCTTGTTATCACAGGACAAGTAATCAGCTCTCAAAAACCTAACCGGCGGAAAAGACTTTTTTGAAAAAATTCCTAAGCCCCGGGGTCACAATTTCAGCAAAAATCTGACTTTTGGCAATTCACTCAAAAATGGTGCCAAAAGCTTGAAAATGCTCTCCTGAAAGGTTTGGCACTCGAAACAGAAGGCATTTTATCACAGGACAAGAAATCAGCCCTCAAAAACTTAACCGGCAGAAAATATTTTTTTGAAAAAATCCCTAACCCCCGGGGCAAAAATCTGGCTTTTGGCAATTCACTCAAGAATGGTTCCAAAAGCTTGAAAATGTTCTCCTAAAATGTTTGGCACTCGAAACAGAAGGCTTTTTATCACAGGACAAGAAATCAGCCCTCAAAAACTTAACCGGCAGAAAATATTTTTTTGAAAAAATCGCTAACCCCCGGGGTCACAATTTCAGCAAAAATCTGACTTTTGGCAATTCACTCAAAAATGGTTCCAAAAGCTTGAAAATGTTCTCCTGAAATGTTTGGCACTCGAAACAGAAGGCTTTTTATCACAGGACAAGAAATCAGCCCTCAAAAACTTAACCGGCAGAAAATATTTTTTTGAAAAAATCCCTAACCCCCGGGGCAAAAATCTGACTTTTGGCAATTCACTCAAAAATCGTTCCAAAAGCTTGAAAATGTTCTCCTGAAATGTTTGGCACTCGAAACAGAAGGCTTGTTATCACAGGACAAGAAATCAGCCCTCAAAAACCTAACCGGCAGAAAAGACTTTTTTGAAAAAATTCCTAAGCCCCGGGGTCACAATTTCAGGAAAAAACTGACTTTTGGCAATTCACTCAAAAATGGTGCCAAAAGCTTGAAAATGCTCTCCTGAAAGGTTTGGCACTCGAAACAGAAGGGATTTTATCACAGGACAAGAAATCAGCCCTCAAAAACTTAACCGGCAGAAAAAAATTTTTTGAAGAAATCCCTAAGCCCCGGGGTCACAATTTCAGCAAAAATCTGACTTTTGGCAATTCACTGAAAAATGGTGCCAAAAGCTTGAAAATGCTCTCCTGAAAGGTTTGGCACTCGAAACAGAAGGCTTTTTATCACAGGACAAGAAATCAGCCCTCAAAAACTTAACCGGCAGAAAATATTTTTTTGAAGAAATCCCTAACCCCCGGGGTCACAATTTCAGCAAAAATCTGACTTTTGGCAATTCACTCAAAAATGGTTCCAAAAGCTTGAAAATGTTCTCCTGAAATGTTTGGCAGTCGAAACAGAAGGCTTGTTATCACAGGACAAGAAATCAGCCCTCAGAAACCTAACCGGCGAAAAAGACTTTTTTGAAAAAATTCCTAAGCCCCGGGGTCACAATTTCAGCAAAAATCTGGCTTTTGGCAATTCACTCAAAAATGGTGCCAAAAGCTTGAAAATGCTCTCCTGAAAGGTTTGGCACTCGAAACATAAGGCATTTTATCACAGGACAAGAAACCAGCCCTCAAAAACTTAACCGGCAGAAAATATATTTTTGAAGAAATCCCTAACCCCCGGGGTCACAATTTCAGCAAAAATCTGACTTTTGGCAATTCACTTAAAAATGGTGCCAAAAGCTTGAAAATGTTCTCCTGAAATGTTTGGCACTCGAAACAGAAGGCTTTTTATCACAGGACAAGAAATCAGCCCTCAAAAACTTAACCGGCAGAAAATATTTTTTTGAAAAAATTCCTAAGCCCCGGGGTTACAATTTCAGCAAAAATCTGGCTTTTGGAAATTCACTCAAAAATGGTGCCAAAAGCTTGAAAATGCTCCCCTAAAAGGTTTGGCACTCGAAACAGAAGGCTTTTTATCACAGGACAAGAAATCAGCTCTCAAAAACTTAACCGGCAGAAAATATTTTTTTGAAAAAAATCCCTAACCCCCAGGGTCACAATTTCAGCAAAAATCTGACTTTTGACAATTCACTCAAAAATGGTACCAAAAGCTTGAAAATGCTCTCCTGAAAGGTTTGGCACTCGAAACAGAAGGCTTGTTATCACAGGACAAGAAATCAGCCCTCAGAAACCTAACCGGTGGAAAAGACTTTTTTGAAAAAATTCCTAAACCCCGGGGTCACAATTTCAGCAAAAATCTGGCTTTTGGCAATTCACTCAAAAATGGTGTCAAAAGCTTGAAAATGTTCTCCTGAAATGTTTGGCACTCGAAACAGAAGGCTTGTTATCACAGGACAAGAAATCAGCCCTCAGAAACCTAACCGGCGGAAAAGACTTTTTTCAAAAAATTCCTAACCCCCGGCGTCACAATTTCAGCAAAAATCTGGCTTTTGGCAATTCACTCAAAAATGGTTCCAAAAGCTTGAAAATGTTCTCCTGAAATGTTTGGCACTCGAAACAGAAGGCTTTTTATCACAGGACAAGAAATCAGCCCTCAAAAACTTAACCGGCAGAAAATATTTTTTAAAAAAAATCCCGAAGCCCCGGGGTCACAATTTCAGCAAAAATTTGGCTTTTGGCAATTCACTCAAAAATGGTTCCAAAAGCTTGAAAATGTTCTCCTGAAATGTTTGGCACTCGAAACAGAAGGCTTTTTATCACAGGACAAGAAATCAGCCCTCAAAAACTTAACTGGCAGAAAATATTTTTTTGAAAAAATACCTAAGCCCAGGGGTCACAATTTCAGCAAAAATCTGACTTTTGGCAATTCACTCAAAAATGGTGCCAAAAGCTTGAAAATGCTCCCCTGAAAGGATTTTCACTCGAAACAGAAGGCTTGTTATCACAGGACAAGAAATCAGCCCTCAAAAACTTAACCGGCAGAAAATATTTTTTTGAAAAAATCGCTAACCCCCGGGGTCACAATTTCAGCAAAAATCTGACTTTTGGCAATTCACTCAAAAATGGTGCCAAAAGCTTGAAAATGCTCCCCTGAAAGGTTTTTCACTCGAAACAGAAGGCCTTTTATCACAGGACAAGAAATCAGCCCTTCAAAACTTAACCGGCAGAAAATATTTTTTTGAAAAAATCCCTCACCCCCGGGGTCACAATTTCAGCAAAAATCTGACCTTTGGCAATTCACTCAAAAATGGTGCCAAAAGCTTGAAAATGTTCTCCTGAAATGTTTGGCACTCGAAACAGAAGGCTTGTTATCACAGGACAAGAAATCAGCCTTCAAAAACCTAACCGGCAGAAAAGACTTTTTTGAAAAAAATTCCTAAGCCCCGGGGTCACAATTTAGCAAAAATCTGACTTTTGGCAATTCACTCAAAAATGGTGCCAAAAGCTTGAAAATGCTCCCCTGAAAGGTTTGGCACTTGAAACAGAAGGCTTTTTATCACAGGACAAGAAATCAGCCCTCAAAAACTTAACCGGCAGAAAATATTTTTTTGAAAAAATACCTAAGCCCAGGGGTCACAATTTCAGCAAAAATCTGACTTTTGGCAATTCACTCAAAAATGGTGCCAAAAGCTTGAAAATGCTCCCCTGAAAGGATTTTCACTCGAAACAGAAGGCTTGTTATCACAGGACAAGAAATCAGCCCTCAAAAACTTAACCGGCAGAAAATATTTTTTTGAAAAAATCGCTAACCCCCGGGGTCACAATTTCAGCAAAAATCTGACTTTTGGCAATTCACTCAAAAAGGTTCCAAAAGCTTGAAAATGTTCTCCTGAAATGTTTGGCACTCAAAACAGAAGGCTTTTTATCACAGGACAAGAAATCAGCCCTCAAAAACTTAACCGGCAGAAAATATTTTTTTGAAAAAATCCCTAACCCCCGGGGCAGAAATCTGACTTTTGGCAATTCACTTAAAAATCGTTCCAAAAGCTTGAAAATGTTCTCCTGAAATGTTTGGCACTCGAAACAGAAGGCTTGTTATCACAGGACAAGAAATCAGCCCTCAAAAACCTAACCGGCAGAAAAGACTTTTTTGAAAAAATTCCTAAGCCCCGGGGTCACAATTTCAGCAAAAATCTGACTTTTGGCAATTCACTCAAAAATGGTGCAAAAAGCTTGAAAATGCTCCCCTGAAAGGTTTTTCACTCGAAACAGAAGGCCTTTTATCACAGGACAAGAAATCAGCCCTTCAAAACTTAACCGGCAGAAAATATTTTTTTGAAAAAATCCCTCACCCCCGGGGTCACAATTTCAGCAAAAATCTGACCTTTGGCAATTCACTCAAAAATGGTGCCAAAAGCTTGAAAATGTTCTCCTGAAATGTTTGGAACTCGAAACAGAAGGCCTGTTATCACAGGACAAGAAATCAGCCTTCAAAAACCTAACCGGCAGAAAAGACTTTTTTGAAAAAAATTCCTAAGCCCCGGGGTCACAATTTCAGCAAAAATCTGGCTTTTGGCAATTCACTCAAAAATGGTGCCAAAAGCTTGAAAATGCTCCCCTGAAAGGTTTGGCACTCGAAACAGAAGGCTTTTTATCACAGGACAAGAAATCAGCCCCCAAAAACTTAACCGGCAGAAAATATTTTTTTGAAAAAATTCCTAAGCCCCGGGGTCACAATTTCAGCCAAAATCTGGCTTTTGGCAATTCACTCAAAAATGGTGCCAAAAGCTTGAAAATGCTCCCCTGAAAGGTTTGGCACTCGAAACAGAAGGCTTTTTATCACAGGACAAGAAATCAGCCCTCAAAAACTTAACCGGCAGAAAATATTTTTTTGAAAAAATCCCTAACCCCCGGGGTCACAATTTCAGCAAAAATCTGACTTTTGGCAATTCACTCAAAAATGGTGCCAAAAACTTTAAAATGATCTCGTGAAAGGTTTGGCACTCGAAACAGAAGGCTTGTTATCAAAGGACAAGAAATCAGCCCTCAAAAACTTAACCGGCAGAAAATATATTTTTGAAGAAATCCCTAAACCCCGGGGTCACAATTTCAGCAAAAATCTGACTTTTGGCAATTCACTCAAAAATGGTTCCAAAAGCTTGAAAATGTTCTCCTGAAATGTTTGGCACTCGAAACAGAAGGCTTGTTATCACAGGACAAGAAATCAGCCCTCAAAAACTTAACCGGCAGAAAATATTTTTTTGAAAAAATCCCTAACCCCCGGGGTCACAATTTCAGCAAAAATCTGACTTTTGGCAATTCACTCAAAAATGGTGCCAAAAACTTTAAAATGCTCTCCTGAAAGGTTTGGCACTCGAAACAGAAGGCATTTTATCACAGGACAAGAAATCAGCCCTCAAAAACTTAACCGGCAGAAAATATATTTTTGAAGAAATCCCTAAACCCCGGGGTCACAATTTCAGCAAAAATCTGACTTTTGGCAATTCACTCAAAAATGGTTCCAAAAGCTTGAAAATGTTCTCCTGAAATGTTTGGCACTCGAAACAGAAGGCTTGTTATCACAGGACAAGAAATCTGCCCTCAGAAACCTAACCGGCGGAAAAGACTTTTTTGAAAAAATTCCTAAACCCCGGGGTCACAATTTCAGCAAAAATCTGGCTTTTGGCAATTCACTCAAAAATGGTGCCAAAAGCTTGAAAATGCTCCCCTGAAAGGTTTGGCACTCGAAACAGAAGGCTTTTTATCACAGGACAAGAAATCAGCCCTCAAAAACTTAACCGGCAGAAAATATTTTTTTGAAAAAATTCCTAAGCCCCGGGGTCACAATTTCAGCCAAAATCTGGCTTTTGGCAATTCACTCAAAAATGGTGCCAAAAGCTTGAAAATGCTCCCCTGAAAGGTTTGGCACTCGAAACAGAAGGCTTTTTATCACAGGACAAGAAATCAGCCCTCAAAAACTTAACCGGCAGAAAATATTTTTTTGAAAAAATCCCTAACCCCCGGGGTCACAATTTCAGCAAAAATCTGACTTTTGGCAATTCACTCAAAAATGGTGCCAAAAACTTTAAAATGCTGCCCTGAAAGGTTTGGCACTCGAAACAAAAGGCTTGTTATCACAGGACATGAAATCAGCCCTCAAAAACTTAACCGGCAGAAAATATTTTTTTGAAAAAATCCCTAACCCCCGGGGTCACAATTTCAGCAAAAATCTGACTTTTGGCAATTCACTCAAAAATGGTTCCAAAAGCTTGAAAATGTTCTCCTGAAATGTTTGGCACTCGAAACAGAAGGCTTTTTATCACAGGACAAGAAATCAGCCCTCAAAAACTTAACCGGCAGAAAATATTTTTTTGAAAAAATTCCAAACCCCCGGGGTCACAATTTCAGCAAAAATCTGACTTTTGGCAATTCACTCAAAAATGGTGAGAAAGCTTGAAAATGCTCCCCTGAAAGGTTTGGCACTCGAAACAGAAGGCTTTTTATCACAGGACAAGAAATCAGCCCTCAGAAACCTAACCGGCAGAAAAGACTTTTTTGAAAAAATTCCTAAGCCCCGGGGTCACAATTTCAGCAAAAATCTGGCTTTTGGCAATTCACTCAAAAATGGTGCCAAAAGCTTGAAAATGCTCTCCTGAAAGGTTTGGCACTCGAAACAGAAGGCATTTTATCACAGGACAAGAAATCAGCCCTCAAAAACTTAACCGGCAGAAAATATTTTTTTGAAGAAATCCATAACCCCCCGGGGTCACAATTTCAGCAAAAATCTGACTTTTGGCAATTCTCTCAAAAATGGTGCCAAAAGCTTGAAAATGTTCTCCTGAAATGTTTGGCACTCGAAAGAGAAAGCTTTTTATCACAGGACAAGAAATCAGCCCTCAAAACTTAACCGGCAGAAAATATTTTTTTGAAGAAATCCCTAACCCCCGGGGTCACAATTTCAGCAAAAATCTGACTTTTGGCAATTCACTCAAAAATGGTGCCAAAAGCTTGAAAATGTTCTCCTGAAATGTTTGGCACTCGCAACAGAAGGCTTGTTATCACAGGACAAGAAATCAGCCCTCAAAAACCTAACCGGCAGAAAAGACTTTTTTGAAAAACTTCCTAAGCCCCGGGGTCACAATTTCAGCAAAAATCTGGCTTTTGGCAATTCACTCAAAAATGGTGCCAAAAGCTTGAAAATGCTCCCCTGAAAGGTTTGGCACTCGAAACAGAAGGCTTTGTATCACAGGACAAGAAATCAGCCCTCAAAAACTTAACCGGCAGAAAATATTTTTTTGAAAAAATCCATAACCCCCGGGGTCACAATTTCAGCAAAAATCTGACTTTTGGCAATTCACTCAAAAAAGGTACCAAAAGCTTGAAAATGCTCTCCTGAAAGGTTTGGCACTCGAAACAGAAGGCATTTTATCACAGGACACGAAATCAGCCCTCAAAAACTTAACTGGCAGAAAATATTTTTTTGAAGAAATCCCTAACCCCCGGGGTCACAATTTCAGCAAAAATCTGACTTTTGGCAATTGACTCAAAAATGGTGCCAAAAGCTTGAAAATGCTGTCCTGAAATGTTTGGCACTCGAAACAGAAGGCTTGTTATCACAGGACAAGAAATCAGCCCTCAGAAACCTAACCGGCGGAAAAGACTTTTTTGAAAAAATTCCAAACCCCCGGGGTCACAATTTCAGCAAAAATCTGGCTTCTGGCAATTCACTCAAAAATGGTGCCAAAAGCTTGAAAATGCTCTCCTGAAAGGTTTGGCACTCGAAACAGAAGGCTTTTTATCACAGGACAAGAAATCAGCCCTCAAAAACTTAACCGGCAGAAAATATTTTTTTGAAGAAATCCATAAGCCCTGGGGTCACAATTTCAGCAAAAATCTGACTTCTGGCAATTCACTCAAAAATGGTGCCAAAAGCTTGAAAATGCTCCCCTGAAAGGTTTGGCACTCGAAACAGAAGGCTTTTTATCACAGGACAAGAAATCAGCCCTCAAAAACTTAACCGGCAGAAAATATTTTTTTGAAGAAATCCCTAAGCCCCGGGGTCACAATTTCAGCAAAAATCTGACTTTTGGCAATTCACTCAAAAATGGTGCCAAAAGCTTGAAAATGCTCTCATGAAAGGTTTGGCACTCGAAACAGAAGGCATTTTATCACAGGACAGGAAATCAGCCCTCAAAAACTTAACCGGCAGAAAATATTTTTTTTTAAAAAAAATCCCTAAGCCCCGGGGTCACAATTTCAGCAAAAATCTGACTTTTGGCAATTCACTCAAAAATGGTGCCAAAAGCTTGAAAATGCTCTCCTGAAAGGTTTGGCACTCGAAACAGAAGGCATTTTATCACAGGACAAGAAATCAGCCCTCAAAAACTTAACCGGAAGAAAATATTTTTTTGAAGAAATCCCTAACCCCCGGGGTCTCAATTTCAGCAAAAATCTGACTTTTGGCAATTCACTCAAAAATGGTGCCAAAAGCTTGAAAATACTCTCCTGAAAGGTTTGGCACTCGAAACAGAAGGCATTTTATCACAGGACAAGAAATCAGCCCTCAAAAACTTAACCGGCGGAAAAGACTTTTTTGAAAAAATTCCTAAGCCCCGGGGTCACAATTTCAGCAAAAATCTGGCTTTTGGCAATTCACTCCAAAATGATGCCAAAAGCTTGAAAATGCTCTCCTGAAAGCGTTGGCACTCGAAACATAAGGCATTTTATCACAGGACAAGAAATCAGCCCTCAAAAACTTAACCGGCAGAAAATATTTTTTTGAAGAAATCCCTAACCCCCGGGGTCACAATTTCAGCAAAAATCTGACTTTTGGCAATTCACTCAAAAATGGTGCCAAAAGCTTGAAAATGTTCTCCTGAAATGTTTGGCACTCGAAACAGAAGGCTTGTTATCACAGGACAGGAAATCAGCCCTCAAAAACCTAACCGGCGGAAAAGACTTTTTTGAAAAAATTCCAAACCCCCGGGGTCACAATTTCAGTAAAAATCTGACTTTTGGCAATTCACTCAAAAATGGTGCCAAAAGCTTGAAAATGCTCCCCTGAAAGGTTTGGCACTCGAAACAGAAGGCTTTTTATCACAGGACAAGAAATCAGCCCTCAAAAACTTAACCGGCAGAAATTTCTTTTGAAAAAATCCCTAACCCCCGGGGTCACAATTTCAGCAAAAATCTGACTTTTGGCAATTCACTCAAAAATGGTTCCAAAAGCTTGAAAATGTTCTCCTGAAATGTTTGGCACTCAAAACAGAAGGCTTGTTATCACAGGACAAGAAATCAGCCCTCAGAAACCTAACCGGCAGAAAAGACTTTTTTGAAAAAATTCCTAAGCCCCGGGGTCACAATTTCAGCAAAAATCTGGCTTTTGGCAATTCACTCAAAAATGGTGCCAAAAGCTTGAAAATGCTCTCCTGAAAGGTTTGGCACTCGAAACAGAAGGCATTTTATCACAGGACAAGAAATCAGCCCTCAAAAACTTAACCGGCAGAAAATATTTTTTTGAAGAAATCCATAACCCCCCGGGGTCACAATTTCAGCAAAAATCTGACTTTTGGCAATTCTCTCAAAAATGGTGCCAAAAGCTTGAAAATGTTCTCCTGAAATGTTTGGCACTCGAAAGAGAAAGCTTTTTATCACAGGACAAGAAATCAGCCCTCAAAACTTAACCGGCAGAAAATATTTTTTTGAAGAAATCCCTAACCCCCGGGGTCACAATTTCAGCAAAAATCTGACTTTTGGCAATTCACTCAAAAATGGTGCCAAAAGCTTGAAAATGTTCTCCTGAAATGTTTGGCACTCGCAACAGAAGGCTTGTTATCACAGGACAAGAAATCAGCCCTCAAAAACCTAACCGGCAGAAAAGACTTTTTTGAAAAACTTCCTAAGCCCCGGGGTCACAATTTCAGCAAAAATCTGGCTTTTGGCAATTCACTCAAAAATGGTGCCAAAAGCTTGAAAATGCTCCCCTGAAAGGTTTGGCACTCGAAACAGAAGGCTTTTTATCACAGGACAAGAAATCAGCCCTCAAAAACTTAACCGGCAGAAAATATTTTTTTGAAAAAATCCATAACCCCCGGGGTCACAATTTCAGCAAAAATCTGACTTTTGGCAATTCACTCAAAAATGGTGCCAAAAGCTTGAAAATGCTCTCCTGAAAGGTTTGGCACTCGAAACAGAAGGCATTTTATCACAGGACAAGAAATCAGCCCTCAAAAACTTAACTGGCAGAAAATATTTTTTTGAAGAAATCCCTAACCCCCGGGGTCACAATTTCAGCAAAAATCTGACTTTTGGCAATTGACTCAAAAATGGTGCCAAAAGCTTGAAAATGCTGTCCTGAAATGTTTGGCACTCGAAACAGAAGGCTTGTTATCACAGGACAAGAAATCAGCCCTCAGAAACCTAACCGGCGGAAAAGACTTTTTTGAAAAAATTCCAAACCCCCGGGGTCACAATTTCAGCAAAAATCTGATTTTTGGCAATTCACTCAAAAATGGTGCCAAAAGCTTGAAAATGCTCTCCTGAAAGGTTTGGCACTCGAAACAGAAGGCTTTTTATCACAGGACAAGAAATCAGCCCTCAAAAACTTAACCGGCAGAAAATATTTTTTTGAAGAAATCCATAAGCCCTGGGGTCACAATTTCAGCAAAAATCTGACTTTTGGCAATTCACTCAAAAATGGTGCCAAAAGCTTGAAAATACTCCCCTGAAAGGTTTGGCACTCGAAACAGAAGGCTTTTTATCACAGGACAAGAAATCAGCCCTCAAAAACTTAACCGGCAGAAAATATTTTTTTGAAGAAATCCCTAAGCCCCGGGGTCACAATTTCAGCAAAAATCTGACTTTTGGCAATTCACTCAAAAATGGTGCCAAAAGCTTGAAAATGCTCTCATGAAAGGTTTGGCACTCGAAACAGAAGGCATTTTATCACAGGACAAGAAATCAGCCCTCAAAAACTTAACCGGAAGAAAATATTTTTTTGAAGAAATCCCTAACCCCCGGGGTCTCAATTTCAGCAAAAATCTGACTTTTGGCAATTCACTCAAAAATGGTGCCAAAAGCTTGAAAATACTCTCCTGAAAGGTTTGGCACTCGAAACAGAAGGCATTTTATCACAGGACAAGAAATCAGCCCTCAAAAACTTAACCGGCGGAAAAGACTTTTTTGAAAAAATTCCAAACCCCCGGGGTCACAATTTCAGTAAAAATCTGACTTTTGGCAATTCACTCAAAAATGGTGCCAAAAGCTTGAAAATGCTCCCCTTGAAAGGTTTGGCACTCGAAACAGAAGGCTTTTTATCACAGGACAAGAAATCAGCCCTCAAAAACTTAACCGGCAGAAAATATTTTTTTGAAGAAATCCCTAAGCCCCGGGGTCACAATTTCAGCAAAAATCTGACTTTTGGCAATTCACTCAAAAATGGTGCCAGAAGCTTGAAAATGCTCCCCTGAAAGGTTTGGTTCTCGAAACAGAAGGCTTTTTATCACAGGACAAGAAATTAGCCCTCAAAAACTTAACCGGCAGAAAATATTTTTTTCAAGAAATCCGTAACCCCCGGGGTCACAATTTCAGCAAAAATCTGACTTTTGGCAATTCACTCAAAAATGGTTCCAAAAGCTTGAAAATGTTCTCCTGAAATGTTTGGCACTCGAAACAGAAGGCTTGTTATCACAGGACAGGAAATCAGCCCTCAAAAACCTAACCGACGGAAAAGACTTTTTTGAAAAAATTCCAAACCCCCGGGGTCACAATTTCAGTAAAAATCTGACTTTTGGCAATTCACTCAAAAATGGTGCCAAAAGCTTGAAAATGCTCCCCTGAAAGGTTTGGCACTCGAAACAGAAGGCTTTTTATCACAGGACTAGAAATCAGCCCTCAAAAACTTAACCGGCAGAAAATTTTTTTTTGAAGAAATCCATAAGTCCCGGGGTCACAATTTCAGCAAAAATCTGACTTTTGGCAATTCACTCAAAAATGGTGCCAAAAGCTTGAAAATGCTGCCCTGAAAGGTTTGGCACTCGAAACAGAAGGCATTTTATCACAGGACATGAAATCAGCCCTCAAAAACTTAACCGGCAGAAAATATTTTTTTAAAAAAAAAAATCCCTAAGCCCCGGGGTCACAATTTCAGCAAAAATCTGACTTTTGGCAATTCACTCAAAAATGGTGCCAAAAGCTTGAAAATGCTCTCCTGAAAGGTTTGGCACTCGAAACAGAAGGCATTTTATCACAGGACAAGAAATCAGCCCTCAAAAACTTAACCGGAAGAAAATATTTTTTTGAAGAAATCCCTAACCCCCGGGGTCTCAATTTCAGCAAAAATCTGACTTTTGGCAATTCACTCAAAAATGGTGCCAAAAGCTTGAAAATACTCTCCTGAAAGGTTTGGCACTCGAAACAGAAGGCATTTTATCACAGGACAAGAAATCAGCCCTCAAAAACTTAACCGGCGGAAAAGACTTTTTTGAAAAAATTCCAAACCCCCGGGGTCACAATTTCAGTAAAAATCTGACTTTTGGCAATTCACTCAAAAATGGTGCCAAAAGCTTGAAAATGCTCCCCTTGAAAGGTTTGGCACTCGAAACAGAAGGCTTTTTATCACAGGACAAGAAATCAGCCCTCAAAAACTTAACCGGCAGAAAATATTTTTTTGAAGAAATCCCTAAGCCCCGGGGTCACAATTTCAGCAAAAATCTGACTTTTGGCAATTCACTCAAAAATGGTGCCAGAAGCTTGAAAATGCTCCCCTGAAAGGTTTGGTTCTCGAAACAGAAGGCTTTTTATCACAGGACAAGAAATTAGCCCTCAAAAACTTAACCGGCAGAAAATATTTTTTTCAAGAAATCCGTAACCCCCGGGGTCACAATTTCAGCAAAAATCTGACTTTTGGCAATTCACTCAAAAATGGTGCCAAAAGCTTGAAAATGCTCCCCTGAAAGGTTTGGCACTCGAAACAGAAGGCATTTTATCACAGGACAGGAAATCAGCCCTCAAAAACTTAACCGGCAGAAAATATTTTTTTTAAAAAAAAAATCCCTAAGCCCCGGGGTCACAATTTCAGCAAAAATCTGACTTTTGGCAATTCACTCAAAAATGGTGCCAAAAGCTTGAAAATGCTCTCCTGAAAGGTTTCGCACTCGAAACAGAAGGCTTGTTATCACAGGACAAGAAATCAGCCCTCAAAAACTTAACCGGCAGAAAATATTTTTTTGAAGAAATCCCTAACCCCCGGGGTCACAATTTCAGCAAAAATCTGACTTTGGCAATTCACTCAAAAATGGTTCCAAAAGCTTGAAAATGTTCTCCTGAAATGTTTGGCACTCGAAACAGAAGGCTTGTTATCACAGGACAAGAAATCAGCCCTCAGAAACCTAACCGGCGGAAAAGACTTTTTTGAAAAAATTCCAAACCCCCGGGGTCACAATTTCAGCAAAAATCTGACTTTTGGCAATTCACTCAAAAATGGTGCCAAAAACTTTAAAATGCTCTCCTGAAAGGTTTCGCACTCGAAACAGAAGGCTTGTTATCACAGGACAAGAAATCAGCCCTCAAAAACTTAACCGGCAGAAAATATTTTTTTGAAGAAATCCCTAACCCCCGGGGTCTCAATTTCAGCAAAAATCTGACTTTTGGCAATTCACTCAAAAATGGTGCCAAAAGCTTGAAAATGCTCTCCTGAAAGGTTTGGCACTCGAAACAGAATGCATTTTATCACAGGACAAGAAATCAGCCCTCAAAAACTTAACCGGCGGAAAAGACTTTTTTGAAAAAATTCCTAAGCCCCGGGGTCACAATTTCAGTAAAAATCTGACTTTTGGCAATTCACTCAAAAATGGTGCCAAAAACTTGAAAATGCTCTCATGAAAGGTTTGGCACTCGAAACAGAAGGCTTTTTATCACAGGACAAGAAATCAGCCCTCAAAAACTTAACCGGCAGAAAATATTTTTTTGAAGAAATCCATAAGCCCCGGGGTCACAATTTCAGAAAAAATCTGACTTTTGGCAATTCACTCAAAAATGGTGCCAAAAGCTTGAAAATGCTGCCCTGAAAGGTTTGGCACTCGAAACAGAAGGCATTTTATCACAGGACAGGAAATCAGCCCTCAAAAACTTAACCGGCAGAAAATATATTTTTTTAAAAAAAAATCCCTAAGCCCCGGGGTCACAATTTCAGTAAAAATCTGACTTTTGGCAATTCACTCAAAAATGGTGCCAAAAACTTTAAAATGCTCTCCTGAAAGGTTTGGCACTCGAAACAGAAGGCTTTTTATCACAGGACAAGAAATCAGCCCTCAAAAACTTAACCGGCAGAAAATATTTTTTTGAAGAAATCCATAAGCCCCGGGGTCACAATTTCAGCAAAAATCTGACTTTTGGCAATTCACTCAAAAATGGTGCCAAAAGCTTGAAAATGCTCCCCTGAAAGTTTTGGCACTCGAAACAGAAGGCTTTTTATCACAGGACAAGAAATCAGCCCTCAAAACCTTAACCGGCAGAAAATATTTTTTTGAAGAAATCCCTAAGCCCCGGGGTCACAATTTCAGCAAAAATCTGACTTTTGGCAATTCACTCAAAAATGGTGCCAAAAGCTTGAAAATGCTCTCATGAAAGGTTTGGCACTCGAAACAGAAGGCTTTTTATCACAGGACAAGAAATCAGCCCTCAAAAACTTAACCGGCAGAAAATATTTTTTTGAAGAAATCCCTAAGCCCCGGGGTCACAATTTCAGCAAAAATCTGACTTTTGGCAATTCACTCAAAAATGGTGCCAAAAGCTTGAAAATGCTCCCCTGAAAGGTTTGGCACTCGAAACAGAAGGCTTTTTATCACAGGACAAGAAATTAGCCCTCAAAAACTTAACCGGCAGAAAATATTTTTTTCAAGAAATCCGTAACCCCCGGGGTCACAATTTCAGCAAAAATCTGACTTTTGGCAATTCACTCAAAAATGGTGCCAAAAGCTTGAAAATGCTCTCATGAAAGGTTTGGCACTTGAAACAGAAGGCTTTTTATCACAGGACTAGAAATCAGCCCTCAAAAACTTAACCGGCAGAAAATATTTTTTTGAAGAAATCCATAAGCCCCGGGGTCACAATTTCAGCAAAAATCTGACTTTTGGCAATTCACTCAAAAATGGTGCCAAAAGCTTGAAAATGCTGCCCTGAAAGGTTTGGCACTCGAAACAGAAGGCATTTTATCACAGGACAGGAAATCAGCCCTCAAAAACTTAACCGGCAGAAAATATTTTTTTAAAAAAAAAAAAATCCCTAAGCCCCGGGGTCACAATTTCAGCAAAAATCTGACTTTTGGCAATTCACTCAAAAATGGTGCCAAAAGCTTGAAAATGCTCTCCTGAAAGGTTTCGCACTCGAAAAAGAAGGCTTGTTATCACAGGACAAGAAATCAGCCCTCAAAAACTTAACCGGCAGAAAATATTTTTTTGAAGAAATCCCTAACCCCCGGAGTCACAATTTCAGCAAAAATCTGACTTTGGCAATTCACTCAAAAATGGTTCCAAAAGCTTGAAAATGTTCTCCTGAAATGTTTGGCACTCGAAACAGAAGGCTTGTTATCACAGGACAAGAAATCAGCCCTCAGAAACCTAACCGGCGGAAAAGACTTTTTTGAAAAAATTCCAAACCCCCGGGGTCACAATTTCAGCAAAAATCTGACTTTTGGCAATTCACTCAAAAATGGTGCCAAAAACTTTAAAATGCTGCCCTGAAAGGTTTGGCACTCGAAACAGAAGGCATTTTATCACAGGACAGGAAATCAGCCCTCAAAAACTTAACCGGCAGAAAATATTTTTTTTAAAAAAAAATCCCTAAGCCCCGGGGTCACAATTTCAGTAAAAATCTGACTTTTGGCAATTCACTCAAAAATGGTGCCAAAAACTTTAAAATGCTCTCCTGAAAGGTTTGGCACTCGAAACAGAAGGCTTTTTATCACAGGACAAGAAATCAGCCCTCAAAAACTTAACCGGCATAAAATATTTTTTTGAAGAAATCCATAAGCCCCGGGGTCACAATTTCAGGAAAAATCTGACTTTTGGCAATTCACTCAAAAATGGTGCCAAAAGCTTGAAAATGCTCCCCTGAAAGGTTTGGCACTCGAAACAGAAGGCTTTTTATCACAGGACAAGAAATCAGCCCTCAAAAACTTAACCGGCAGAAAATATTTTTTTGAAGAAATCCCTAAGCCCCGGGGTCACAATTTCAGCAAAAATCTGACTTTTGGCAATTCACTCAAAAATGGTGCCAAAAGCTTGAAAATGCTCTCCTCAAAGGTTTGGCACTCGAAACAGAAGGCATTTTATCACAGGACAAGAAATCTGCCCTCAAAAACTTAACCGGCAGAAATTTCTTTTCAAAAAATCCCTAACCCCCGGGGTCACAATTTCAGCAAAAATCTGACTTTTGGCAATTCACTCAAAAATGGTGCCAAAAGCTTGAAAATGCTCCCCTGAAAGGTTTGGCACTCGAAACAGAAGGCTTTTTATCACAGGACAAGAAATTAGCCCTCAAAAACTTAACCGGCAGAAAATATTTTTTTGAAGAAATCCGTAACCCCCGGGGTCACAATTTCAGCAAAAATCTGACTTTTGGCAATTCACTCAAAAATGGTGCCAAAAGCTTGAAAATGCTGCCCTGAAAGGTTTGGCACTCGAAACAGAAGGCATTTTATCACAGGACAGGAAATCAGCCCTCAAAAACTTAACCGGCAGAAAATATTTTTTTTAAAAAAAAAAAATCCCTAAGCCCCGGGGTCACAATTTCAGCAAAAATCTGACTTTTGGCAATTCACTCAAAAATGGTGCCAAAAGCTTGAAAATGCTCTCCTGAAAGGTTTCGCACTCGAAACAGAAGGCTTGTTATCACAGGACAAGAAATCAGCCCTCAAAAACTTAACCGGCAGAAAATATTTTTTTGAAGAAATCCCTAACCCCCGGAGTCACAATTTCAGCAAAAATCTGACTTTGGCAATTCACTCAAAAATGGTTCCAAAAGCTTAAAAATGTTCTCCTGAAATGTTTGGCACTCGAAACAGAAGGCTTGTTATCACAGGACAAGAAATCAGCCCTCAGAAACCTAACCGGCGGAAAAGACTTTTTTGAAAAAATTCCAAACCCCCGGGGTCACAATTTCAGCAAAAATCTGACTTTTGGCAATTCACTCAAAAATGGTGCCAAAAACTTTAAAATGCTGCCCTGAAAG
Organism: Podarcis vaucheri; assembly: GCF_965113315.1. Taxonomy (NCBI): domain Eukaryota; kingdom Metazoa; phylum Chordata; class Lepidosauria; order Squamata; family Lacertidae; genus Podarcis; species Podarcis vaucheri. Next base: position 12,595,512 of record NC_138764.1, read on the forward strand.
GTTTGGCACTCGAAACAGAAGGCATTTTATCACAGGACAGGAAATCAGCCCTCAAAAACTTAACCGGCAGAAAATATTTTTTTTAAAAAAAAATCCCTAAGCCCCGGGGTCACAATTTCAGTAAAAATCTGACTTTTGGCAATTCACTCAAAAATGGTGCCAAAAACTTTAAAATGCTCTCCTGAAAGGTTTGGCACTCGAAACAGAAGGCTTTTTATCACAGGACAAGAAATCAGCCCTCAAAAACTTAACCGGCAGAAAATATTTTTTTGAAGAAATCCATAAGCCCCGGGGTCACAATTTCAGGAAAAATCTGACTTTTGGCAATTCACTCAAAAATGGTGCCAAAAGCTTGAAAATGCTCCCCTGAAAGGTTTGGCACTCGAAACAGAAGGCTTTTTATCACAGGACAAGAAATCAGCCCTCAAAAACTTAACCGGCAGAAAATATTTTTTTGAAGAAATCCCTAAGCCCCGGGGTCACAATTTCAGCAAAAATCTGACTTTTGGCAATTCACTCAAAAATGGTGCCAAAAGCTTGAAAATGCTCTCCTGAAAGGTTTGGCACTCGAAACAGAAGGCATTTTATCACAGGACAAGAAATCTGCCCTCAGAAACCTAACCGGCGGAAAAGACTTTTTTGAAAAAATTCCAAACCCCCGGGGTCACAATTTCAGTAAAAATCTGACTTTTGGCAATTCACTCAAAAATGGTGCCAAAAGCTTGAAAATGCTGCCCTGAAAGGTTTGGCACTCGAAACAGAAGGCATTTTATCACAGGACAGGAAATCAGCCCTCAAAAACTTCACCGGCAGAAAATATTTTTTTGAAGAAATCCCTAACCCCCGGGGTCTCAATTTCAGCAAAAATCTGACTTTTGGCAATTCACTCAAAAATGGTGCCAAAAGCTTGAAAATGCTCTCCTGAAAGGTTTGGCACTCGAAACAGAAGGCATTTTATCACAGGACAAGAAATCAGCCCTCAGAAACCTAACCGGCGGAAAAGACTTTTTTGAAAAAATTCCACACCCCCGGGGTCACAATTTCAGTAAAAATCTGACTTTTGGCAATTCACTCAAAAATGGTGCCAAAAGCTTGAAAATGCTGCCCTGAAAGGTTTGGCACTCGAAACAGAAGGCATTTTATCACAGGACAGGAAATCAGCCCTCAAAAACTTAACCGGCAGAAAATATTTTTTTGAAAAAATCCCTAACCCCCGGTGTCACAATTTCAGCAAAAATCAGACTTTTGGCAATTCACTCAAAAATGGTGCCAAAAGCTTGAAAATGCTCTCCTGAAAGGTTTGGCACTCAAAACATAAGGCATTTTATCACAGGACAAGAAATCAGCCCTCAAAAACTTAACCGGCAGAAAATATTTTTTTGAAGAAATCCCTAACCCCCGGGGTCACAATTTCAGCAAAAATCTGACTTTTGGCAATTCACTCAAAAATGGTGCCAAAAGCTTGAAAATGCTCTCCTGAAAGGTTTGGCACTCGAAACAGAAGGCTTGTTATCACAGGACAAGAAATCAGCCCTCAAAAACTTAACCGGCAGAAAATATTTTTTTGAAGAAATCCATAAGCCCCGGGGTCACAATTTCAGCAAAAATCTGACTTTTGGCAATTCACTCAAAAATGGTGCCAAAAGCTTGAAAATGCTGCCCTGAAAGGTTTGGCACTCGAAACAGAAGGCATTTTATCACAGGACAGGAAATCAGCCCTCAAAAACTTAACCGGCAGAAAATATTTTTTTGAAAAAATCCCTAAGCCCCGGGGTCACAATTTCAGCAAAAATCTGACTTTTGGCAATTCACTCAAAAATGGTGCCAAAAGCTTGAAAATGCTCTCCTGAAAGGTTTGGCACTCGAAACAGAAGGCATTTTATCACAGGACAAGAAATCAGCCCTCAAAAACTTAACCGGCAGAAATTTCTTTTCAAAAAATCCCTAACCCCCGGGGTCACAATTTCAGCAAAAATCTGACTTTTGGCAATTCACTCAAAAATGGTTCCAAAAGCTTGAAAATGTTCTCCTGAAATGTTTGGCACTCGAAACAGAAGGCTTGTTATCACAGGACAAGAAATCAGCCCTCAAAAACCTAAGCGGCGAAAAAGACTTTTTGGAAAAAAATCCTAAGCCCCGGGGTCACAATTTCAGCAAAAATCTGGCTTTTGGCAATTCACTCAAAAATGGTGCCAAAAGCTTGAAAATGCTCTCCTGAAAGGTTTGGCACTCGAAACAGAAGGAATTTTATCACAGGACAAGAAATCAGCCCTCAGAAACCTAACCGGCGGAAAAGACTTTTTGGAAAAAATTCCTAAGCCCCGGGGTCACAATTTCAGCAAAAATCTGGCTTTTGGCAATTCACTCAAAAATGGTTCCAAAAGCTTGAAAATGTTCTCCTGAAATGTTTGGCACTCGGAACAGAAGGCTTGTTATCACAGGACAAGAAATCAGCCCTCAGAAACCTAACCGGCGGAAAAGACTTTTTTGAAAAAATTCCAAACCCCCGGGGTCACAATTTCAGTAAAAATCTGACTTTTGGCAATTCACTCAAAAATGGTGCCAAAAACTTTAAAATGCTCTCCTGAAAGGTTTGGCACTCGAAACAGAAGGCTTGTTATCACAGGACAAGAAATCAGCCCTCAAAAACTTAACCGCCAGAAAATATTTTTTTGAAAAAATCCCTAACCCCCGGGGTCACAATTTCAGCAAAAATCTGACTTTTGGCAATTCACTCAAAAATGGTTCCAAAAGCTTGAAAATGCTCTCCTGAAATGTTTGGCACTCAAAACATAAGGCATTTTATCACAGGACAAGAAATCAGCCCTCAAAAACTTAACCGGCAGAAAATATTTTTTTGAAGAAATCCCTAACCCCCGGGGTCACAATTTCAGCAAAAATCTGACTTTTGGCAATTCACTCAAAAATGGTGCCAAAAGCTTGAAAATGCTCTCCTGAAAGGTTTGGCACTGGAAACAGAAGGCTTGTTATCACAGGACAAGAAATCAGCCCTCAAAAACTTAACCGGCAGAAAATATTTTTTTGAAGAAATCCATAAGCCCCGGGGTCACAATTTCAGCAAAAATCTGACTTTTGGCAATTCACTCAAAAATGGTGCCAAAAGCTTGAAAATGCTGCCCTGAAAGGTTTGGCACTCGAAACAGAAGGCATTTTATCACAGGACAGGAAATCAGCCCTCAAAAACTTAACCGGCAGAAAATATTTTTTTGAAAAAATCCCTAAGCCCCGGGGTCACAATTTCAGCAAAAATCTGACTTTTGGCAATTCACTCAAAAATGGTGCCAAAAGCTTGAAAATGCTCTCCTGAAAGGTTTGGCACTCGAAACAGAAGGCATTTTATCACAGGACAAGAAATCAGCCCTCAAAAACTTAACCGGCAGAAATTTCTTTTCAAAAAATCCCTAACCCCCGGGGTCACAATTTCAGCAAAAATCTGACTTTTGGCAATTCACTCAAAAATGGTTCCAAAAGCTTGAAAATGTTCTCCTGAAATGTTTGGCACTCGAAACAGAAGGCTTGTTATCACAGGACAAGAAATCAGCCCTCAAAAACCTAACCGGCGAAAAAGACTTTTTGGAAAAAAATCCTAAGCCCCGGGGTCACAATTTCAGCAAAAATCTGGCTTTTGGCAATTCACTCAAAAATGGTGCCAAAAGCTTGAAAATGCTCTCCTGAAAGGTTGGGCACTCGAAACAGAAGGAATTTTATCACAGGACAAGAAATCAGCCCTCAAAAACTTAACCGGCAGAAAATATTTTTTTGAAGAAATCCCTAAGCCCCGGGGGTCACAATTTCAGCAAAAATCTGACTTTTGGCAATTCACTCAAAAATGGTGCCAAAAGCTTGAAAATGCTCTCCTGAAAGGTTTGGCACTCGAAACAGAAGGCATTTTATCACAGGACAAGAAATCAGCCCTCAAAAACTTAACCGGCAGAAATTTCTTTTCAAAAAATCCCTAACCCCCGGGGTCACAATTTCAGCAAAAATCTGACTTTTGGCAATTCACTCAAAAATGGTTCCAAAAGCTTGAAAATGTTCTCCTGAAATGTTTGGCACTCGAAACAGAAGGCTTGTTATCACAGGACAAGACATCAGCCCTCAAAAACCTAACCGGCGGAAAAGACTTTTTGGAAAAAATTCCTAAGCCCCGGGGTCACAATTTCAGCAAAAATCTGACTTTTGGCAATTCACTCAAAAATGGTTCCAAAAGCTTGAAAATGTTCTCCTGAAATGTTTGGCACTCGAAACAGAAGGCTTGTTATCACAGGACCAGAAATCAGCCCTCAAAAACCTAACCGGCGGAAAAGACTTTTTTGAAAAAATTCCAAACCCCCGGGGTCACAATTTCAGTAAAAATCTGACTTTTGGCAATTCACTCAAAAATGGTGCCAAAAACTTTAAAATGCTCTCCTGAAAGGTTTGGCACTCGAAACAGAAGGCTTGTTATCACAGGACAAGAAATCAGCCCTCAAAAACTTAACCGGCAGAAAATATTTTTTTGAAGAAATCCCTAACCCCCGGGGTCACAATTTCAGCAAAAATCTGTCTTTTGGCAATTCACTCAAAAATGGTGCTAAAAGCTTGAAAATGCTCTCCTGAAAGGTTTGGCACTCGAAACAGAAGGCATTTTATCACAGGACAAGAAATCAGCCCTCAAAAACTTAACCGGCAGAAAATATTTTTTTGAAGAAATCCCTAAGCCCCGGGGGTCACAATTTCAGCAAAAATCTGACTTTTGGCAATTCACTCAAAAATGGTGCCAAAAGCTTGAAAATGCTCTCCTGAAAGGTTTGGCACTCGAAACAGAAGGCATTTTATCACAGGACAAGAAATCAGCCCTCAAAAACTTAACCGGCAGAAATTTCTTTTCAAAAAATCCCTAACCCCCGGGGTCACAATTTCAGCAAAAATCTGACTTTTGGCAATTCACTCAAAAATGGTGCCAAAAGCTTGAAAATGCTCTCCTGAAAGGTTTGGCACTCGAAACAGAAGGCTTGTTATCACAGGACAAGAAATCAGCCCTCAAAAACCTAACCGGCGGAAAAGACTTTTTGGAAAAAATTCCTAAGCCCCGGGGTCACAATTTCAGCAAAAATCTGACTTTTGGCAATTCACTCAAAAATGGTTCCAAAAGCTTGAAAATGTTCTCCTGAAATGTTTGGCACTCGAAACAGAAGGCTTGTTATCACAGGACAAGAAATCAGCCCTCAAAAACCTAACCGGCGGAAAAGACTTTTTTGAAAAAATTCCAAACCCCCGGGGTCACAATTTCAGTAAAAATCTATCTTTTGGCAATTCACTCAAAAATGGTGCCAAAAACTTTAAAATGCTCTCCTGAAAGGTTTGGCACTCGAAACAGAAGGCTTGTTATCACAGGACAAGAAATCAGCCCTCAAAAACTTAACCGGCAGAAAATATTTTTTTGAAGAAATCCCTAACCCCCGGGGTCACAATTTCAGCAAAAATCTGACTTTTGGCAATTCACTCAAAAATGGTGCTAAAAGCTTGAAAATGCTCTCCTGAAAGGTTTGGCACTCGAAACAGAAGGCATTTTATCACAGGACAAGAAATCAGCCCTCAAAAACTTAACCGGCAGAAAATATTTTTTTGAAGAAATCCCTAACCCCCGGGGTCACAATTTCAGCAAAAATCTGACTTTTGGCAATTCACTCAAAAATGGTGCGAAAAGCTTGAAAATGCTCTCCTGAAAGGTTTGGCACTCGAAACAGAAGGCTTTTTATCACAGGACAAGAAATCAGCCCTCAAAAACTTAACCGGCAGAAAATATTTTTTTGAAGAAATCCCTAAGCCCCGGGGTCACAATTTCAGCAAAAATCTGACTTTTGGCAATTCACTCAAAAATGGTGCCCAAAGCTTGAAAATGCTCTCCTGAAAGGTTTGGCACTCGAAACAGAAGGCATTTTATCAAAGGACAAGAAATCAGCCCTCAAAAACTTAACCGGCAGAAATTTCTTTTCAAAAAATCCCTAACCCCCGGGGTCACAATTTCAGCAAAAATCTGACTTTTGGCAATTCACTCAAAAATGGTTCCAAAAGCTTGAAAATGTTCTCCTGAAATGTTTGGCACTCGAAACAGAAGGCTTGTTATCACAGGACAAGAAATCAGCCCTCAAAAACCTAACCGGCGGAAAAGACTTTTTGGAAAAAATTCCTAAGCCCCGGGGTCACAATTTCAGCAAAAATCTGGCTTTTGGCAATTCACTCAAAAATGGTGCCAAAAGCTTGAAAATGTTCTCCTGAAAGGTTTGGCACTCGAAACAGAAGGCATTTTATCACAGGACAAGAAATCAGCCCTCAAAAACTTAACCGGCAGAAAATATTTTTTTGAAGAAATCCATAACCCCCGGGGTCACAATTTCAGCAAAAATCTGACTTTTGGCAACTCACTCAAAAATGGTGCCAAAAGCTTGAAAATGTTCTCCTGAAATGTTTGGCACTCGAAACAGAAGGCTTTTTATCACAGGACAGGAAATCAGCCCTCAAAAACTTAACCGGCAGAAAATATTTTTTTGAAAAAATCCCTAAGCCCCGGGGTCACAATTTCAGCAAAAATCTGACTTTTGGCAATTCACTCAAAAATGGTGCCAAAAGCTTGAAAATGCTCTCCTGAAAGGTTTGGCACTCGAAACAGAAGGCATTTTATCACAGGACAAGAAATCAGCCCTCAAAAACTTAACCGGCAGAAATTTCTTTTCAAAAAATCCCTAACCCCCGGGGTCACAATTTCAGCAAAAATCTGACTTTTGGCAATTCACTCAAAAATGGTTCCAAAAGCTTGAAAATGTTCTCCTGAAATGTTTGGCACTCGAAACAGAAGGCTTCTTATCACAGGACAAGAAATCAGCCCTCAGAAACCTAACCGGCGGAAAAGACTTTTTTGAAAAAATTCCAAACCCCCGGGGTCACAATTTCAGTAAAAATCTGACTTTTGGCAATTCACTCAAAAATGGTGCCAAAAACTTTAAAATGCTCTCCTGAAAGGTTTGGCACTCGAAACAGAAGGCTTGTTATCACAGGACAAGAAATCAGCCCTCAAAAACTTAACCGGCAGAAAATATTTTTTTGAAGAAATCCCTAACCCCCGGGGTCACAATTTCAGCAAAAATCTGACTTTTGGCAATTCACTCAAAAATGGTGCTAAAAGCTTGAAAATGCTCTCCTGAAATGTTTGGCACTCGAAACAGAAGGCATTTTATCACAGGACAAGAAATCAGCCCTCAAAAACTTAACCGGCAGAAAATATTTTTTTGAAAAAATCCCTAACCCCCGGGGTCACAATTTCAGCAAAAATCTGACTTTTGGCAATTCACTCAAAAATGGTGCCAAAAGCTTGAAAATGCTCTCCTGAAAGGTTTGGCACTCAAAACATAAGGCATTTTATCACAGGACAAGAAATCAGCCCTCAAAAACTTAACCGGCAGAAAATATTTTTTTGAAGAAATCCCTAACCCCCGGGGTCACAATTTCAGCAAAAATCTGACTTTTGGCAATTCACTCAAAAATGGTGCCAAAAGCTTGAAAATGCTCTCCTGAAAGGTTTGGCACTCGAAACAGAAGGCATTTTATCACAGGACAAGAAATCAGCCCTCAAAAACTTAACCGGCAGAAAATATTTTTTTGAAGAAATCCCTAAGCCCCGGGGTCACAATTTCATCAAAAATCTGACTTTTGGCAATTCACTCAAAAATGGTGCCAAAAGCTTGAAAATGCTCTCCTGAAAGGTTTGGCACTCGAAACAGAAGGCTTTTTATCACAGGACAAGAAATCAGCCCTCAAAAACTTAACCGGCAGAAAATATTTTTTTGAAGAAATCCCTAACCCCCGGGGTCACAATTTCAGCAAAAATCTGACTTTTGGCAATTCACTCAAAAATGGTTCCAAAAGCTTGAAAATGTTCTCCTGAAATGTTTGGCACTCGAAACAGAAGGCTTGTTATCACAGGACAAGAAATCAGCCCTCAAAAACCTAACCGGCGGAAAAGATTTTTTGGAAAAAATTCCTAAGCCCCGGGGTCACAATTTCAGCAAAAAACTGACTTTTGGCAATTCACTCAAAAATGGTTCCAAAAGCTTGAAAATGTTCTCCTGAAATGTTTGGCACTCGAAACAGAAGGCTTGTTATCACAGGACAAGAAATCAGCCCTCAGAAACCTAACCGGCGGAAAAGACTTTTTTGAAAAAATTCCAAACCCCCGGGGTCACAATTTCAGTAAAAATCTGACTTTTGGCAATTCACTCAAAAATGGTGCCAAAAACTTTAAAATGCTCTCCTGAAAGGTTTGGCACTCGAAACAGAAGGCTTGTTATCACAGGACAAGAAATCAGCCCTCAAAAACTTAACCGGCAGAAAATATTTTTTTGAAGAAAATCCTAACCCCCGGGGTCACAATTTCAGCAAAAATCTGACTTTTGGCAATTCACTCAAAAATGGTTCCAAAAGCTTGAAAATGCTGTCCTGAAATGTTTGGCACTCGAAACAGAAGGCTTGTTATCACAGGACAAGAAATCAGCCCTCAGAAACCTAACCGGCGGAAAAGACTTTTTTGAAAAAATTCCAAACCCCCGGGGTCACAATTTCAGCAAAAATCTGACTTTTGGCAATTCACTCAAAAATGGTGCCAAAAGCTTGAAAATGCTCTCCTGAAAGGTTTGGTACTCGAAACAGAAGGCTTTTTATCACAGGACAAGAAATCAGCCCTCAAAAACTTAACCGGCAGAAAATATTTTTTTGAAGAAATCCCTAACCCCCGGGGTCACAATTTCAGCAAAAATCTGACTTTTGGCAATTCACTCAAAAATGGTGCTAAAAGCTTGAAAATGCTCTCCTGAAAGGTTTGGCACTCGAAACAGAAGGCATTTTATCACAGGACAAGAAATCAGCCCTCAAAAACTTAACCGGCAGAAAATATTTTTTTGAAAAAATCCCTAACCCCCGGGGTCACAATTTCAGCAAAAATCTGACTTTTGGCAATTCACTCAAAAATGGTTCCAAAAGCTTGAAAATGCTCTCCTGAAAGGTTTGGCACTCAAAACATAAGGCATTTTATCACAGGACAAGAAATCAGCCCTCAAAAACTTAACCGGCAGAAAATATTTTTTTGAAGAAAATTCTAACCCCCGGGGTCACAATTTCAGCAAAAATCTGACTTTTGGCAATTCACTCAAAAATGGTGCTAAAAGCTTGAAAATGCTCTCCTGAAAGGTTTGGCACTCGAAACAGAAGGCATTTTATCACAGGACAAGAAATCAGCCCTCAAAAACTTAACCGGCAGAAAATATTTTTTTGAAAAAATCCCTAACCCCCGGGGTCACAATTTCAGCAAAAATCTGACTTTTGGCAATTCACTCAAAAATGGTTCCAAAAGCTTGGAAATGTTCTCCTGAAATGTTTGGCACTCGAAACAGAAGGCTTGTTATCACAGGACAAGAAATCAGCCCTCAAAAACCTAACCGGCGGAAAAGACTTTTTGGAAAAAATTCCTAAGCCCCGGGGTCACAATTTCAGCAAAAATCTGACTTTTGGCAATTCACTCAAAAATGGTTCCAAAAGCTTGAAAATGTTCTCCTGAAATGTTTGGCACTCGAAACAGAAGGCTTGTTATCACAGGACAAGAAATCAGCCCTCAGAAACGTAACCGGCGGAAAAGACTTTTTTGAAAAAATTCCAAACCCCCGGGGTCACAATTTCAGTAAAAATCTGACTTTTGGCAATTCACTCAAAAATGGTGCCAAAAACTTTAAAATGCTCTCCTGAAAGGTTTGGCACTCGAAACAGAAGGCTTGTTATCACAGGACAAGAAATCAGCCCTCAAAAACTTAACCGGCAGAAAATATTTTTTTGAAGAAATCCCTAACCCCCGGGGTCACAATTTCAGCAAAAATCTGACTTTTGGCAATTCACTCAAAAATGGTGCTAAAAGCTTGAAAATGCTCTCCTGAAAGGTTTGGCACTCGAAACAGAAGGCATTTTATCACAGGACAAGAAATCAGCCCTCAAAAACTTAACCGGCAGAAAATATTTTTTTGAAAAAATCCCTAACCCCCGGGGTCACAATTTCAGCAAAAATCTGACTTTTGGCAATTCACTCAAAAATGGTTCCAAAAGCTTGAAAATGCTCTCCTGAAAGGTTTGGCACTCAAAACATAAGGCATTTTATCACAGGACAAGAAATCAGCCCTCAAAAACTTAACCGGCAGAAAATATTTTTTTGAAGAAAATCCTAACCCCCGGGGTCACAATTTCAGCAAAAATCTGACTTTTGGCAATTCACTCAAAAATGGTGCTAAAAGCTTGAAAATGCTCTCCTGAAAGGTTTGGCACTCGAAACAGAAGGCATTTTATCACAGGACAAGAAATCAGCCCTCAAAAACTTAACCGGCAGAAAATATTTTTTTGAAAAAATCCCTAACCCCCGGGGTCACAATTTCAGCAAAAATCTGACTTTTGGCAATTCACTCAAAAATGGTTCCAAAAGCTTGGAAATGTTCTCCTGAAATGTTTGGCACTCGAAACAGAAGGCTTGTTATCACAGGACAAGAAATCAGCCCTCAAAAACCTAACCGGCGGAAAAGACTTTTTGGAAAAAATTCCTAAGCCCCGGGGTCACAATTTCAGCAAAAATCTGACTTTTGGCAATTCACTCAAAAATGGTTCCAAAAGCTTGAAAATGTTCTCCTGAAATGTTTGGCACTCGAAACAGAAGGCTTGTTATCACAGGACAAGAAATCAGCCCTCAGAAACGTAACCGGCGGAAAAGACTTTTTTGAAAAAATTCCAAACCCCCGGGGTCACAATTTCAGTAAAAATCTGACTTTTGGCAATTCACTCAAAAATGGTGCCAAAAACTTTAAAATGCTCTCCTGAAAGGTTTGGCACTCGAAACAGAAGGCTTGTTATCACAGGACAAGAAATCAGCCCTCAAAAACTTAACCGGCAGAAAATATTTTTTTGAAGAAATCCCTAACCCCCGGGGTCACAATTTCAGCAAAAATCTGACTTTTGGCAATTCACTCAAAAATGGTGCTAAAAGCTTGAAAATGCTCTCCTGAAAGGTTTGGCCCTCGAAACACAAGGCATTTTATCACAGGACAAGAAATCAGCCCTCAAAAACTTAACCGGCAGAAAATATTTTTTTGAAAAAATCCCTAACCCCCGGGGTCACAATTTCAGCAAAAATCTGACTTTTGGCAATTCACTCAAAAATGTTGCCAAAAGCTTGAAAATGCTCTCCTGAAAGGTTTGGCACTCAAAACATAAGGCATTTTATCACAGGACAAGAAATCAGCCCTCAAAAACTTAACCGGCAGAAAATATTTTTTTGAAGAAATCCCTAACCCCCGGGGTCACAATTTCAGCAAAAATCTGACTTTTGGCAATTCACTCAAAAATGGTGCCAAAAGCTTGAAAATGCTCTCCTGAAAGGTTTGGCACTCGAAACAGAAGGCATTTTATCACAGGACAAGAAATCAGCCCTCAAAAACTTAACCGGCAGAAATTTCTTTTCAAAAAATCCCTAACCCCCGGGGTCACAATTTCAGCAAAAATCTGACTTTTGGCAATTCACTCAAAAATGGTTCCAAAAGCTTGAAAATGTTCTCCTGAAATGTTTGGCACTCGAAACAGAAGGTTTGTTATCACAGGACAAGAAATCAGCCCTCAAAAACCTAACCGGCGGAAAAGACTTTTTGGAAAAAATTCCTAAGCCCCGGGGTCACAATTTCAGCAAAAATCTGGCTTTTGGCAATTCACTCAAAAATGGTGCCAAAAGCTTGAAAATGCTCTCCTGAAAGGTTTGGCACTCGAAACAGAAGGCATTTTATCACAGGACAAGAAATCAGCCCTCAAAAACTTAAGCGGCAGAAAATATTTTTTTGAAGAAATCCATAACCCCCGGGGTCACAATTTCAGCAAAAATCTGACTTTTGGCAATTCACTCAAAAATGGTGCCAAAAGCTTGAAAATGTTCTCCTGAAATGTTTGGCACTCGAAACAGAAGGCTTTTTATCACAGGACAAGAAATCAGCCCTCAAAAACTTAACCGGCAGAAAATATTTTTTTGAAGAAATCCCTAACCCCCGGGGTCACAATTTCAGCAAAAATCTGACTTTTGGCAATTCACTCAAAAATGGTGCCAAAAGCTTGGAAATGCTCTCCTGAAAGGTTTGGCACTCGAAACAGAAGGCATTTTATCACAGGACAAGAAATCAGCCCTCAAAAACTTAACCGGCAGAAAATATTTTTTTGAAGAAATCCCTAACCCCCGGGGTCACAATTTCAGCAAAAATCTGACTTTTGGCAATTCACTCAAAAATGGTTCCAAAAGCTTGAAAATGCTGTCCTGAAATGTTTGGCACTCGAAACAGAAGGCTTGTTATCACAGGACAAGAAATCAGCCCTCAGAAACCTAACCGGCGGAAAAGACTTTTTTGAAAAAATTCCAAACCCCCGGGGTCACAATTTCAGCAAAAATCTGACTTTTGGCAATTCACTCAAAAATGGTGCCAAAAGCTTGAAACTGCTCTCCTGAAAGGTTTGGTACTCGAAACAGAAGGCTTTTTATCACAGGACAAGAAATCAGCCCTCAAAAACTTAACCGGCAGAAAATATTTTTTTGAAGAAATCCCTAACCCCCGGGGTCACAATTTCAGCAAAAATCTGACTTTTGGCAATTCACTCAAAAATGGTGCCAAAAGCTTGAAAATGCTCTCCTGAAAGGTTTGGCACTCGAAACAGAAGGCATTTTATCACAGGACAAGAAATCAGCCCTCAAAAACTTAACCGGCAGAAAATATTTTTTTGAAGAAATCCCTAACCCCCGGGGTCACAATTTCAGCAAAAATCTGACTTTTGGCAATTCACTCAAAAATGGTGCCAAAAGCTTGAAAATGCTCTCCTGAAAGGTTTGGCACTCGAAACAGAAGGCATTTTATCACAGGACAAGAAATCAGCCCTCAAAAACTTAACCGGCAGAAATTTCTTTTCAAAAAATCCCTAACCCCCGGGGTCACAATTTCAGCAAAAATCTGACTTTTGGCAATTCACTCAAAAATGGTTCCAAAAGCTTGAAAATGTTCTCCTGAAATGTTTGGCACTCGAAACAGAAGGTTTGTTATCACAGGACAAGAAATCAGCCCTCAAAAACCTAACCGGCGGAAAAGACTTTTTGGAAAAAATTCCTAAGCCCCGGGGTCACAATTTCAGCAAAAATCTGGCTTTTGGCAATTCACTCAAAAATGGTGCCAAAAGCTTGAAAATGCTCTCCTGAAAGGTTTGGCACTCGAAACAGAAGGCATTTTATCACAGGACAAGAAATCAGCCCTCAAAAACTTAAGCGGCAGAAAATATTTTTTTGAAGAAATCCATAACCCCCGGGGTCACAATTTCAGCAAAAATCTGACTTTTGGCAATTCACTCAAAAATGGTGCCAAAAGCTTGAAAATGTTCTCCTGAAATGTTTGGCACTCGAAACAGAAGGCTTTTTATCACAGGACAAGAAATCAGCCCTCAAAAACTTAACCGGCAGAAAATATTTTTTTGAAGAAATCCCTAACCCCCGGGGTCACAATTTCAGCAAAAATCTGACTTTTGGCAATTCACTCAAAAATGGTGCCAAAAGCTTGGAAATGCTCTCCTGAAAGGTTTGGCACTCGAAACAGAAGGCATTTTATCACAGGACAAGAAATCAGCCCTCAAAAACTTAACCGGCAGAAAATATTTTTTTGAAGAAATCCCTAACCCCCGGGGTCACAATTTCAGCAAAAATCTGACTTTTGGCAATTCACTCAAAAATGGTTCCAAAAGCTTGAAAATGCTGTCCTGAAATGTTTGGCACTCGAAACAGAAGGCTTGTTATCACAGGACAAGAAATCAGCCCTCAGAAACCTAACCGGCGGAAAAGACTTTTTTGAAAAAATTCCAAACCCCCGGGGTCACAATTTCAGCAAAAATCTGACTTTTGGCAATTCACTCAAAAATGGTGCCAAAAGCTTGAAACTGCTCTCCTGAAAGGTTTGGTACTCGAAACAGAAGGCTTTTTATCACAGGACAAGAAATCAGCCCTCAAAAACTTAACCGGCAGAAAATATTTTTTTGAAGAAATCCCTAACCCCCGGGGTCACAATTTCAGCAAAAATCTGACTTTTGGCAATTCACTCAAAAATGGTGCCAAAAGCTTGAAAATGCTCTCCTGAAAGGTTTGGCACTCGAAACAGAAGGCATTTTATCACAGGACAAGAAATCAGCCCTCAAAAACTTAACCGGCAGAAAATATTTTTTTGAAGAAATCCCTAACCCCCGGGGTCACAATTTCAGCAAAAATCTGACTTTTGGCAATTCACTCAAAAATGGTTCCAAAAGCTTGAAAATGCTGTCCTGAAATGTTTGGCACTCGAAACAGAAGGCTTGTTATCACAGGACAAGAAATCAGCCCTCAGAAACCTAACCGGCGGAAAAGACATTTTTGAAAAAATTCCTAACCTCCGGGGTCACAATTTCAGCAAAAATCTGACTTTTGGCAATTCACTCAAAAATGGTGCCAAAAGCTTGAAAATGTTCTCCTGAAATGTTTGGCACTCGAAACAGAAGGCTTTTTATCACAGGACAGGAAATCAGCCCTCAAAAACTTAACCGGCAGAAAATATTTTTTTGAAAAAATCCCTAAGCCCCGGGGTCACAATTTCAGCAAAAATCTGACTTTTGGCAATTCACTCAAAAATGGTGCCAAAAGCTTGAAAATGCTCTCCTGAAAGGTTTGGCACTCGAAACAGAAGGCATTTTATCACAGGACAAGAAATCAGCCCTCAAAAACTTAACCGGCAGAAATTTCTTTTCAAAAAATCCCTAACCCCCGGGGTCACAATTTCAGCAAAAATCTGACTTTTGGCAATTCACTCAAAAATGGTTACAAAAGCTTGAAAATGTTCTCCTGAAATGTTTGGCACTCGAAACAGAAGGCTTGTTATCACAGGACAAGAAATCAGCCCTCAAAAACCTAACCGGCGGAAAAGACTTTTTGGAAAAAATTCCTAAGCCCCAGGGTCACAATTTCAGCAAAAATCTGACTTTTGGCAATTCACTCAAAAATGGTTCCAAAAGCTTGAAAATGTTCTCCTGAAATGTTTGGCACTCGAAACAGAAGGCTTGTTATCACAGGACAAGAAATCAGCCCTCAGAAACCTAACCGGCGGAAAAGACTTTTTTGAAAAAATTCCAAACCCCCGGGGTCACAATTTCAGTAAAAATCTGACTTTTGGCAATTCACTCAAAAATGGTGCCAAAAACTTTAAAATGCTCTCCTGAAAGCTTTGGCACTCGAAACAGAAGGCTTGTTATCACAGGACAAGAAATCAGCCCTCAAAAACTTAACCGGCAGAAAATATTTTTTTGAAGAAATCCCTAACCCCCGGGGTCACAATTTCAGCAAAAATCTGACTTTTGGCAATTCACTCAAAAATGGTGCTAAAAGCTTGAAAATGCTCTCCTGAAAGGTTTGGCACTCGAAACAGAAGGCATTTTATCACAGGACAAGAAATCAGCCCTCAAAAACTTAACCGGCAGAAAATATTTTTTTGAAAAAATCCCTAACCCCCGGGGTCACAATTTCAGCAAAAATCTGACTTTTGGCAATTCACTCAAAAATGGTGCCAAAAGCTTGAAAATGCTCTCCTGAAAGGTTTGGCACTCAAAACATAAGGCATTTTATCACAGGACAAGAAATCAGCCCTCAAAAACTTAACCGGCAGAAAATATTTTTTTGAAGAAATCCCTAACCCCCGGGGTCACAATTTCAGCAAAAATCTGACTTTTGGCAATTCACTCAAAAATGGTGCCAAAAGCTTGAAAATGCTCTCCTGAAAGGTTTGGCACTCGAAACAGAAGGCATTTTATCACAGGACAAGAAATCAGCCCTCAAAAACTTAACCGGCAGAAAATATTTTTTTGAAGAAATCCCTAAGCCCCGGGGTCACAATTTCAGCAAAAATCTGACTTTTGGCAATTCACTCAAAAATTGTGCCAAAAGCTTGAAAATGCTCTCCTGAAAGGTTTGGCACTCGAAACAGAAGGCTTGTTATCACAGGACAAGAAATCAGCCCTCAGAAACCTAACCGGCGGAAAAGACTTTTTTGAAAAAATTCCAAACCCCCGGGGTCATAATTTCAGTAAAAATCTGACTTTTGGCAATTCACTCAAAAATGGTGCTAAAAGCTTGAAAATGCTCTCCTGAAAGGTTTGGCACTCGAAACAGAAGGCATTTTATCACAGGACAGGAAATCAGCCCTCAGAAACCTAACCGGCAGAAAATATTTTTTTGAAAAAATCCCTAACCCCCGGGGTCACAATTTCAGCAAAAATCTGACTTTTGGCAATTCACTCAAAAATGGTGCCAAAAGCTTGAAAATGCTCTCCTGAAAGGTTTGGCACTCAAAACATAAGGCATTTTATCACAGGACAAGAAATCAGCCCTCAAAAACTTAACCGGCAGAAAATATTTTTTTGAAGAAATCCCTAACCCCCGGGGTCACAATTTCAGCAAAAATCTGACTTTTGGCAATTCACTCAAAAATGGTGCCAAAAGCTTGAAAATGCTCTCCTGAAAGGTTTAGCACTCGAAACACAAGGCATTTTATCACAGGACAAGAAATCAGCCCTCAAAAACTTAACAGGCAGAAAATATTTTTTTGAAGAAATCCCTAAGCCCCGGGGTCACAATTTCAGCAAAAATCTGACTTTTGGCAATTCACTCAAAAATGGTGCCAAAAGCTTGAAAATGCTCTCCTGAAAGGTTTGGCACTCGAAACAGAAGGCTTTTTATCACAGGACAAGAAATCAGCCCTCAAAAACTTAACCGGCAGAAAATATTTTTTTGAAGAAATCCCTAAGCCCCGGGGTCACAATTTCAGCAAAAATCTGACTTTTCGCAATTCACTCAAAAATGGTGCCAAAAGCTTGAAAATGCTCTCATGAAAGGTTTGGCACTTGAAACAGAAGGCTTTTTATCACAGGACAAGAAATCAGCCCTCAAAAACTTAACCGGCAGAAAATATTTTTTTGAAGAAATCCATAAGCCCCGGGGTCACAATTTCAGCAAAAATCTGACTTTTGGCAATTCACTCAAAAATGGTGCCAAAAGCTTGAAAATGCTGCCCTGAAAGGTTTGGCAATCGTAACAGAAGGCATTTTATCACAGGACAGGAAATCAGCCCTCAAAAACTTAACCGGCAGAAAATATTTTTTTGAAGAAATCCCTAAGCCCCGGGGTCACAATTTCAGCAAAAATCTGACTTTTGGCAATTCACTCAAAAATGGTTCCAAAAGCTTGAAAATGTTCTCCTGAAATGTTTGGCACTCGAAACAGAAGGCTTGTTATCACAGGACAAGAAATCACCCCTCAAAAACCTAACCGGCGGAAAAGACTTTTTGGAAAAAATTCCTAAGCCCCGGGGTCACAATTTCAGCAAAAATCTGGCTTTTGGCAATTCACTCAAAAATGGTGCCAAAAGCTTGAAAATGTTCTCCTGAAAGGTTTGGCACTCGAAACAGAAGGCATTTTATCACAGGACAAGAAATCAGCCCTCAAAAACTTAACCGGCAGAAAATATTTTTTTGAAGAAATCCATAACCCCCGGGGTCACAATTTCAGCAAAAATCTGACTTTTGGCAACTCACTCAAAAATGGTGCCAAAAGCTTGAAAATGTTCTCCTGAAATGTTTGTCATTCGAAACAGAAGGCTTTTTATCACAGGACAGGAAATCAGCCCTCAAAAACTTAACCGGCAGAAAATATTTTTTTGAAAAAATCCCTAAGCCCCGGGGTCACAATTTCAGCAAAAATCTGACTTTTGGCAATTCACTCAAAAATGGTGCCAAAAGCTTGAAAATGCTCTCCTGAAAGGTTTGGCACTCGAAACAGAAGGCATTTTATCACAGGACAAGAAATCAGCCCTCAAAAACTTAACCGGCAGAAATTTCTTTTCAAAAAATCCCTAACCCCCGGGGTCACAATTTCAGCAAAAATCTGACTTTTCGCAATTCACTCAAAAATGGTGCCAAAAGCTTGAAAATGCTCTCATGAAAGGTTTGGCACTTGAAACAGAAGGCTTTTTATCACAGGACAAGAAATCAGCCCTCAAAAACTTAACCGGCAGAAAATATTTTTTTGAAGAAATCCATAAGCCCCGGGGTCACAATTTCAGCAAAAATCTGACTTTTGGCAATTCACTCAAAAATGGTGCCAAAAGCTTGAAAATGCTGCCCTGAAAGGTTTGGCAATCGTAACAGAAGGCATTTTATCACAGGACAGGAAATCAGCCCTCAAAAACTTAACCGGCAGAAAATATTTTTTTGAAGAAATCCCTAAGCCCCGGGGTCACAATTTCAGCAAAAATCTGACTTTTCGCAATTCACTCAAAAATGGTGCCAAAAGCTTGAAAATGCTCTCCTGAAAGGTTTGGCACTCGAAACAGAAGGCATTTTATCACAGGACAAGAAATCAGCCCTCAAAAACTTAACCGGCAGAAATTTCTTTTCAAAAAATCCCTAACCCCCGGGGTCACAATTTCAGCAAAAATCTGACTTTTGGCAATTCACTCAAAAATGGTTCCAAAAGCTTGAAAATGTTCTCCTGAAATGTTTGGCACTCGAAACAGAAGGCTTGTTATCACAGGACAAGAAATCAGCCCTCAAAAACCTAACCGGCGGAAAAGACTTTTTGGAAAAAATTCCTAAGCCCCGGGGTCACAATTTCAGCAAAAATCTGGCTTTTGGCAATTCACTCAAAAATGGTGCCAAAAGCTTGAAAATGTTCTCCTGAAAGGTTTGGCACTCGAAACAGAAGGCATTTTATCACAGGACAAGAAATCAGCCCTCAAAAACTTAACCGGCAGAAAATATTTTTTTGAAGAAATCCATAACCCCCGGGGTCACAATTTCAGCAAAAATCTGACTTTTGGCAACTCACTCAAAAATGGTGCCAAAAGCTTGAAAATGTTCTCCTGAAATGTTTGGCACTCGAAACAGAAGGCTTTTTATCACAGGACAGGAAATCAGCCCTCAAAAACTTAACCGGCAGAAAATATTTTTTTGAAAAAATCCCTAAGCCCCGGGGTCACAATTTCAGCAAAAATCTGACTTTTGGCAATTCACTCAAAAATGGTGCCAAAAGCTTGAAAATGCTCTCCTGAAAGGTTTGGCACTCGAAACAGAAGGCATTTTATCACAGGACAAGAAATCAGCCCTCAAAAACTTAACCGGCAGAAATTTCTTTTCAAAAAATCCCTAACCCCCGGGGTCACAATTTCAGCAAAAATCTGACTTTTGGCAATTCACTCAAAAATGGTTCCAAAAGCTTGAAAATGTTCTCCTGAAATGTTTGGCACTCGAAACAGAAGGCTTGTTATCACAGGACAAGAAATCAGCCCTCAAAAACCTAACCGGCGGAAAAGACTTTTTGGAAAAAATTCCTAAGCCCCGGGGTCACAATTTCAGCAAAAATCTGGCTTTTGGCAATTCACTCAAAAATGGTGCCAAAAGCTTGAAAATGTTCTCCTGAAAGGTTTGGCACTCGAAACAGAAGGCATTTTATCACAGGACAAGAAATCAGCCCTCAAAAACTTAACCGGCAGAAAATATTTTTTTGAAGAAATCCATAACCCCCGGGGTCACAATTTCAGCAAAAATCTGACTTTTGGCAATTCACTCAAAAATGGTGCCAAAAGCTTGAAAATGCTCTCCTGAAAGGTTTGGCACTCGAAACAGAAGGCATTTTATCACAGGACAAGAAATCAGCCCTCAAAAACTTAACCGGCAGAAATTTCTTTTCAAAAAATCCCTAACCCCCGGGGTCACAATTTCAGCAAAAATCTGACTTTTCGCAATTCACTCAAAAATGGTGCCAAAAGCTTGAAAATGCTCTCATGAAAGGTTTGGCACTTGAAACAGAAGGCTTTTTATCACAGGACAAGAAATCAGCCCTCAAAAACTTAACCGGCAGAAAATATTTTTTTGAAGAAATCCATAAGCCCCGGGGTCACAATTTCAGCAAAAATCTGACTTTTGGCAATTCACTCAAAAATGGTGCCAAAAGCTTGAAAATGCTGCCCTGAAAGGTTTGGCAATCGTAACAGAAGGCATTTTATCACAGGACAGGAAATCAGCCCTCAAAAACTTAACCGGCAGAAAATATTTTTTTGAAGAAATCCCTAAGCCCCGGGGTCACAATTTCAGCAAAAATCTGACTTTTCGCAATTCACTCAAAAATGGTGCCAAAAGCTTGAAAATGCTCTCCTGAAAGGTTTGGCACTCGAAACAGAAGGCATTTTATCACAGGACAAGAAATCAGCCCTCAAAAACTTAACCGGCAGAAAATATTTTTTTGAAGAAATCCATAACCCCCGGGGTCACAATTTCAGCAAAAATCTGACTTTTGGCAACTCACTCAAAAATGGTGCCAAAAGCTTGAAAGTGTTCTCCTGAAATGTTTGGCACTCGAAACAGAAGGCTTTTTATCACAGGACAGGAAATCAGCCCTCAAAAACTTAACCGGCAGAAAATATTTTTTTGAAAAAATCCCTAAGCCCCGGGGTCACAATTTCAGCAAAAATCTGACTTTTGGCAATTCACTCAAAAATGGTGCCAAAAGCTTGAAAATGCTCTCCTGAAAGGTTTGGCACTCGAAACAGAAGGCATTTTATCACAGGACAAGAAATCAGCCCTCAAAAACTTAACCGGCAGAAATTTCTTTTCAAAAAATCCCTAACCCCCGGGGTCACAATTTCAGCAAAAATCTGACTTTTGGCAATTCACTCAAAAATGGTTCCAAAAGCTTGAAAATGTTCTCCTGAAATGTTTGGCACTCGAAACAGAAGGCTTGTTATCACAGGACAAGAAATCAGCCCTCAGAAACCTAACCGGCGGAAAAGACTTTTTTGAAAAAATTCCAAACCCCCGGGGTCACAATTTCAGTAAAAATCTGACTTTTGGCAATTCACTCAAAAATGGTGCCAAAAACTTTAAAATGTTCTCCTGAAAGGTTTGGCACTCGAAACAGAAGGCATTTTATCACAGGACAAGAAATCAGCCCTCAAAAACTTAACCGGCAGAAAATATTTTTTTGAAGAAATCCATAACCCCCGGGGTCACAATTTCAGCAAAAATCTGACTTTTGGCAACTCACTCAAAAATGGTGCTAAAAGCTTGAAAATGTTCTCCTGAAATGTTTGGCACTCGAAACAGAAGGCTTTTTATCACAGGACAGGAAATCAGCCCTCAAAAACTTAACCGGCAGAAAATATTTTTTTGAAAAAATCCCTAAGCCCCGGGGTCACAATTTCAGCAAAAATCTGACTTTTGGCAATTCACTCAAAAATGGTGCCAAAAGCTTGAAAATGCTCTCCTGAAAGGTTTGGCACTCGAAACAGAAGGCATTTTATCACAGGACAAGAAATCAGCCCTCAAAAACTTAACCGGCAGAAATTTCTTTTCAAAAAATCCCTAACCCCCGGGGTCACAATTTCAGCAAAAATCTGACTTTTGGCAATTCACTCAAAAATGGTTCCAAAAGCTTGAAAATGTTCTCCTGAAATGTTTGGCACTCGAAACAGAAGGCTTGTTATCACAGGACAAGAAATCAGCCCTCAGAAACCTAACCGGCGGAAAAGACTTTTTTGAAAAAATTCCAAACCCCCGGGGTCACAATTTCAGTAAAAATCTGACTTTTGGCAATTCACTCAAAAATGGTGCCAAAAACTTGAAAATGCTCTCCTGAAAGGTTTGGCACTCGAAACAGAAGGCATTTTATCACAGGACAAGAAATCAGCCCTCAAAAACTTAACCGGCAGAAATTTCTTTTCAAAAAATCCCTAACCCCCGGGGTCACAATTTCAGCAAAAATCTGACTTTTGGCAATTCACTCAAAAATGGTTCCAAAAGCTTGAAAATGTTCTCCTGAAATGTTTGGCACTCGAAACAGAAGGCTTGTTATCACAGGACAAGAAATCAGCCCTCAAAAACCTAACCGGCGGAAAAGACTTTTTGGAAAAAATTCCTAAGCCCCGGGGTCACAATTTCAGCAAAAATCTGGCTTTTGGCAATTCACTCAAAAATGGTGCCAAAAGCTTGAAAATGTTCTCCTGAAAGGTTTGGCACTCGAAACAGAAGGCATTTTATCACAGGACAAGAAATCAGCCCTCAAAAACTTAACCGGCAGAAAATATTTTTTTGAAGAAATCCATAACCCCCGGGGTCACAATTTCAGCAAAAATCTGACTTTTGGCAACTCACTCAAAAATGGTGCCAAAAGCTTGAAAATGTTCTCCTGAAATGTTTGGCACTCGAAACAGAAGGCTTTTTATCACAGGACAGGAAATCAGCCCTCAAAAACTTAACCGGCAGAAAATATTTTTTTGAAAAAATCCCTAAGCCCCGGGGTCACAATTTCAGCAAAAATCTGACTTTTGGCAATTCACTCAAAAATGGTGCCAAAAGCTTGAAAATGCTCTCCTGAAAGGTTTGGCACTCGAAACAGAAGGCATTTTATCACAGGACAAGAAATCAGCCCTCAAAAACTTAACCGGCAGAAATTTCTTTTCAAAAAATCCCTAACCCCCGGGGTCACAATTTCAGCAAAAATCTGACTTTTCGCAATTCACTCAAAAATGGTGCCAAAAGCTTGAAAATGCTCTCATGAAAGGTTTGGCACTTGAAACAGAAGGCTTTTTATCACAGGACAAGAAATCAGCCCTCAAAAACTTAACCGGCAGAAAATATTTTTTTGAAGAAATCCATAAGCCCCGGGGTCACAATTTCAGCAAAAATCTGACTTTTGGCAATTCACTCAAAAATGGTGCCAAAAGCTTGAAAATGCTGCCCTGAAAGGTTTGGCAATCGTAACAGAAGGCATTTTATCACAGGACAGGAAATCAGCCCTCAAAAACTTAACCGGCAGAAAATATTTTTTTGAAGAAATCCCTAAGCCCCGGGGTCACAATTTCAGCAAAAATCTGACTTTTCGCAATTCACTCAAAAATGGTGCCAAAAGCTTGAAAATGCTCTCCTGAAAGGTTTGGCACTCGAAACAGAAGGCATTTTATCACAGGACAAGAAATCAGCCCTCAAAAACTTAACCGGCAGAAATTTCTTTTCAAAAAATCCCTAACCCCCGGGGTCACAATTTCAGCAAAAATCTGACTTTTGGCAATTCACTCAAAAATGGTTCCAAAAGCTTGAAAATGTTCTCCTGAAATGTTTGGCACTCGAAACAGAAGGCTTGTTATCACAGGACAAGAAATCAGCCCTCAAAAACCTAACCGGCGGAAAAGACTTTTTGGAAAAAATTCCTAAGCCCCGGGGTCACAATTTCAGCAAAAATCTGGCTTTTGGCAATTCACTCAAAAATGGTGCCAAAAGCTTGAAAATGTTCTCCTGAAAGGTTTGGCACTCGAAACAGAAGGCATTTTATCACAGGACAAGAAATCAGCCCTCAAAAACTTAACCGGCAGAAAATATTTTTTTGAAGAAATCCATAACCCCCGGGGTCACAATTTCAGCAAAAATCTGACTTTTGGCAACTCACTCAAAAATGGTGCCAAAAGCTTGAAAATGTTCTCCTGAAATGTTTGGCACTCGAAACAGAAGGCTTTTTATCACAGGACAGGAAATCAGCCCTCAAAAACTTAACCGGCAGAAAATATTTTTTTGAAAAAATCCCTAAGCCCCGGGGTCACAATTTCAGCAAAAATCTGACTTTTGGCAATTCACTCAAAAATGCTGCCAAAAGCTTGAAAATGCTCTCCTGAAAGGTTTGGCACTCGAAACAGAAGGCATTTTATCACAGGACAAGAAATCAGCCCTCAAAAACTTAACCGGCAGAAATTTCTTTTCAAAAAATCCCTAACCCCCGGGGTCACAATTTCAGCAAAAATCTGACTTTTGGCAATTCACTCAAAAATGGTTCCAAAAGCTTGAAAATGTTCTCCTGAAATGTTTGGCACTCGAAACAGAAGGCTTGTTATCACAGGACAAGAAATCAGCCCTCAGAAACCTAACCGGCGGAAAAGACTTTTTTGAAAAAATTCCAAACCCCCGGGGTCACAATTTCAGTAAAAATCTGACTTTTGGCAATTCACTCAAAAATGGTGCCAAAAACTTTAAAATGTTCTCCTGAAAGGTTTGGCACTCGAAACAGAAGGCATTTTATCACAGGACAAGAAATCAGCCCTCAAAAACTTAACCGGCAGAAAATATTTTTTTGAAGAAATCCATAACCCCCGGGGTCACAATTTCAGCAAAAATCTGACTTTTGGCAACTCACTCAAAAATGGTGCTAAAAGCTTGAAAATGTTCTCCTGAAATGTTTGGCACTCGAAACAGAAGGCTTTTTATCACAGGACAGGAAATCAGCCCTCAAAAACTTAACCGGCAGAAAATATTTTTTTGAAAAAATCCCTAAGCCCCGGGGTCACAATTTCAGCAAAAATCTGACTTTTGGCAATTCACTCAAAAATGGTGCCAAAAGCTTGAAAATGCTCTCCTGAAAGGTTTGGCACTCGAAACAGAAGGCATTTTATCACAGGACAAGAAATCAGCCCTCAAAAACTTAACCGGCAGAAATTTCTTTTCAAAAAATCCCTAACCCCCGGGGTCACAATTTCAGCAAAAATCTGACTTTTGGCAATTCACTCAAAAATGGTTCCAAAAGCTTGAAAATGTTCTCCTGAAATGTTTGGCACTCGAAACAGAAGGCTTGTTATCACAGGACAAGAAATCAGCCCTCAGAAACCTAACCGGCGGAAAAGACTTTTTTGAAAAAATTCCAAACCCCCGGGGTCACAATTTCAGTAAAAATCTGACTTTTGGCAATTCACTCAAAAATGGTGCCAAAAACTTTAAAATGCTCTCCTGAAAGGTTTGGCACTCGAAACAGAAGGCTTGTTATCACAGGACAAGAAATCAGCCCTCAAAAACTTAACCGGCAGAAAATATTTTTTTGAAGAAATCCCTAACCCCCGGGGTCACAATTTCAGCAAAAATCTGACTTTTGGCAATTCACTCAAAAATGGTGCTAAAAGCTTGAAAATGCTCTCCTGAAAGGTTTGGCACTCGAAACAGAAGGCATTTTATCACAGGACAAGAAATCAGCCCTCAAAAACTTAACCGGCAGAAAATATTTTTTTGAAAAAATCCCTAACCCCCGGGGTCACAATTTCAGCAAAAATCTGACTTTTGGCAATTCACTCAAAAATGGTGCCAAAAGCTTGAAAATGCTCTCCTGAAAGGTTTGGCACTCAAAACATAAGGCATTTTATCACAGGACAAGAAATCAGCCCTCAAAAACTTAACCGGCAGAAAATATTTTTTTGAAGAAATCCCTAACCCCCGGGGTCACAATTTCAGCAAAAATCTGACTTTTGGCAATTCACTCAAAAATGGTGCCAAAAGCTTGAAAATGCTCTCCTGAAAGGTTTGGCACTCGAAACAGAAGGCATTTTATCACAGGACAAGAAATCAGCCCTCAAAAACTTAACCGTTAGAAAATATTTTTTTGAAGAAATCCCTAAGCCCCGGGGTCACAATTTCAGCAAAAATCTGACTTTTGGCAATTCACTCAAAAATGGTGCCAAAAGCTTGAAAATGCTCTCCTGAAAGGTTTGGCACTCGAAACAGAAGGCTTTTTATCACAGGACAAGAAATCAGCCCTCAAAAACTTAACCGGCAGAAAATATTTTTTTGAAGAAATCCCTAAGCCCCGGGGTCACAATTTCAGCAAAAATCTGACTTTTCGCAATTCACTCAAAAATGGTGCCAAAAGCTTGAAAATGCTCTCGTGAAAGGTTTGGCACTTGAAACAGAAGGCTTTATATCACAGGACAAGAAATCAGCCCTCAAAAACTTAACCGGCAGAAAATATTTTTTTGAAGAAATCCATAAGCCCCGGGGTCACAATTTCAGCAAAAATCTGACTTTTGGCAATTCACTCAAAAATGGTGCCAAAAGCTTGAAAATGCTGCCCTGAAAGGTTTGGCAATCGAAACAGAAGGCATTTTATCACAGGACAGGAAATCAGCCCTCAAAAACTTAACCGGCAGAAAATATTTTTTTGAAGAAATCCCTAACCCCCGGGGTCACAATTTCAGCAAAAATCTGACTTTTCACAATTCACTCAAAAATGGTGCCAAAAGCTTGAAAATGCTCTCCTGAAAGGTTTGGCACTCGAAACAGAAGGCATTTTATCACAGGACAAGAAATCAGCCCTCAAAAACTTAACCGGCAGAAATTTCTTTTCAAAAAATCCCTAACCCCCGGGGTCACAATTTCAGCAAAAATCTGACTTTTGGCAATTCACTCAAAAATGGTTCCAAAAGCTTGAAAATGTTCTCCTGAAATGTTTGGCACTCGAAACAGAAGGCTTGTTATCACAGGACAAGAAATCAGCCCTCAAAAACCTAACCGGCGGAAAAGACTTTTTGGAAAAAATTCCTAAGCCCCGGGGTCACAATTTCAGCAAAAATCTGGCTTTTGGCAATTCACTCAAAAATGGTGCCAAAAGCTTGAAAATGTTCTCCTGAAAGGTTTGGCACTCGAAACAGAAGGCATTTTATCACAGGACAAGAAATCAGCCCTCAAAAACTTAACCGGCAGAAAATATTTTTTTGAAGAAATCCATAACCCCCGGGGTCACAATTTCAGCAAAAATCTGACTTTTGGCAACTCACTCAAAAATGGTGCCAAAAGCTTGAAAATGTTCTCCTGAAATGTTTGGCACTCGAAACAGAAGGCTTTTTATCACAGGACAGGAAATCAGCCCTCAAAAACTTAACCGGCAGAAAATATTTTTTTGAAAAAATCCCTAAGCCCCGGGGTCACAATTTCAGCAAAAATCTGGCTTTTGGCAATTCAATCAAAAATGGTGCCAAAAGCTTGAAAATGTTCTCCTGAAAGGTTTGGCACTCGAAACAGAAGGCATTTTATCACAGGACAAGAAATCAGCCCTCAAAAACTTAACCGGCAGAAAATATTTTTTTGAAGAAATCCATAACCCCCGGGGTCACAATTTCAGCAAAAATCTGACTTTTGGCAACTCACTCAAAAATGGTGCCAAAAGCTTGAAAATGTTCTCCTGAAATGTTTGGCACTCGAAACAGAAGGCTTTTTATCACAGGACAGGAAATCAGCCCTCAAAAACTTAACCGGCAGAAAATATTTTTTTGAAAAAATCCCTAAGCCCCGGGGTCACAATTTCAGCAAAAATCTGACTTTTGGCAATTCACTCAAAAATGGTGCCAAAAGCTTGAAAATGCTCTCCTGAAAGGTTTGGCACTCGAAACAGAAGGCATTTTATCACAGGACAAGAAATCAGCCCTCAAAAACTTAACCGGCAGAAATTTCTTTTCAAAAAATCCCTAACCCCCGGGGTCACAATTTCAGCAAAAATCTGACTTTTGGCAATTCACTCAAAAATGGTTCCAAAAGCTTGAAAATGTTCTCCTGAAATGTTTGGCACTCGAAACAGAAGGCTTGTTATCACAGGACAAGAAATCAGCCCTCAGAAACCTAACCGGCGGAAAAGACTTTTTTGAAAAAATTCCAAACCCCCGGGGTCACAATTTCAGTAAAAATCTGACTTTTGGCAATTCACTCAAAAATGGTGCCAAAAAATTTAAAATGCTCTCCTGAAAGGTTTGGCACTCGAAACAGAAGGCTTGTTATCACAGGACAAGAAATCAGCCCTCAAAAACTTAACCGGCAGAAAATATTTTTTTGAAAAAATCCCTAACCCCCGGGGTCACAATTTCAGCAAAAATCTGACTTTTGGCAATTCACTCAAAAATGGTGCCAAAAGCTTGAAAATGCTCTCCTGAAAGGTTTGGCACTCAAAACATAAGGCATTTTATCACAGGACAAGAAATCAGCCCTCAAAAACTTAACCGGCAGAAAATATTTTTTTGAAGAAATCCCTAAACCCCGGGGTCACAATTTCAGCAAAAATCTGACTTTTGGCAATTCACTCAAAAATGGTGCCAAAAGCTTGAAAATGCTCTCCTGAAAGGTTTGGCACTTGAAACAGAAGGCATTTTATCACAGGACAAGAAATCAGCCCTCAAAAACTTAACCGGCAGAAAATATTTTTTTGAAGAAATCCCTAAGCCCCGGGGTCACAATTTCAGCAAAAATCTGACTTTTGGCAATTCACTCAAAAATGGTGCCAAAACCTTGAAAATGCTCTCCTGAAAGGTTTGGCACTCGAAACAGAAGGCTTTTTATCACAGGACAAGAAATCAGCCCTCAAAAACTTAACCGGCAGAAAATATTTTTTTGAAGAAATCCCTAAGCCCCGGGGTCACAATTTCAGCAAAAATCTGACTTTTCGCAATTCACTCAAAAATGGTGCCAAAAGCTTGAAAATGCTCTCATGAAAGGTTTGGCACTTGAAACAGAAGGCTTTATATCACAGGACAAGAAATCAGCCCTCAAAAACTTAACCGGCAGAAAATATTTTTTTGAAGAAATCCATAACCCCCGGGGTCACAATTTCAGCAAAAATCTGACTTTTGGCAATTCACTCAAAAATGGTGCCAAAAGCTTGAAAATTTTCTCCTGAAATGTTTGGCACTCGAAACAGAAGGCTTTTTATCACAGGACAGGAAATCAGCCCTCAAAAACTTAACCGGCAGAAAATATTTTTTTGAAAAAATCCCTAAGCCCCGGGGTCACAATTTCAGCAAAAATCTGACTTTTGGCAATTCACTCAAAAATGGTGCCAAAAGCTTGAAAATGCTCTCCTGAAAGGTTTGGCACTCGAAACAGAAGGCATTTTATCACAGGACAAGAAATCAGCCCTCAAAAACTTAACCGGCAGAAATTTCTTTTCAAAAAATCCCTAACCCCCGGGGTCACAATTTCAGCAAAAATCTGAGTTTTGGCAATTCACTCAAAAATGGTTCCAAAAGCTTGAAAATGTTCTCCTGAAATGTTTGGCACTCGAAACAGAAGGCTTGTTATCACAGGACAAGAAATCAGCCCTCAAAAACCTAACCGGCGGAAAAGATTTTTTGGAAAAAATTCCTAAGCCCCGGGGTCACAATTTCAGCAAAAAACTGACTTTTGGCAATTCACTCAAAAATGGTTCCAAAAGCTTGAAAATGTTCTCCTGAAATGTTTGGCACTCGAAACAGAAGGCTTGTTATCACAGGACAAGAAATCAGCCCTCAGAAACCTAACCGGCGGAAAAGACTTTTTTGAAAAAATTCCAAACCCCCGGGGTCACAATTTCAGTAAAAATCTGACTTTTGGCAATTCACTCAAAAATGGTGCCAAAAACTTTAAAATGCTCTCCTGAAAGGTTTGGCACTCGAAACAGAAGGCTTGTTATCACAGGACAAGAAATCAGCCCTCAAAAACTTAACCGGCAGGAAATATTTTTTTGAAGAAAATCCTAACCCCCGGGGTCACAATTTCAGCAAAAATCTGACTTTTGGCAATTCACTCAAAAATGGTGCTAAAAGCTTGAAAATGCTCTCCTGAAAGGTTTGGCACTCGAAACAGAAGGCATTTTATCACAGGACAAGAAATCAGCCCTCAAAAGCTTAACCGGCAGAAAATATTTTTTTGAAAAAATCCCTAACCCCCGGGGTCACAATTTCAGCAAAAATCTGACTTTTGGCAATTCACTCAAAAATGGTTCCAAAAGCTTGAAAATGCTCTCCTGAAAGGTTTGGCACTCAAAACATAAGGCATTTTATCACAGGACAAGAAATCAGCCCTCAAAAACTTAACCGGCAGAAAATATTTTTTTGAAGAAAATCCTAACCCCCGGGGTCACAATTTCAGCAAAAATCTGACTTTTGGCAATTCACTCAAAAATGGTGCTAAAAGCTTGAAAATGCTCTCCTGAAAGGTTTGGCACTCGAAACAGAAGGCATTTTATCACAGGACAAGAAATCAGCCCTCAAAAACTTAACCGGCAGAAAATATTTTTTTGAAAAAATCCCTAACCCCCGGGGTCACAATTTCAGCAAAAATCTGACTTTTGGCAATTCACTCAAAAATGGTTCCAAAAGCTTGGAAATGTTCTCCTGAAATGTTTGGCACTCGAAACAGAAGGCTTGTTATCACAGGACAAGAAATCAGCCCTCAAAAACCTAACCGGCGGAAAAGACTTTTTGGAAAAAATTCCTAAGCCCCGGGGTCACAATTTCAGCAAAAATCTGACTTTTGGCAATTCACTCAAAAATGGTTCCAAAAGCTTGAAAATGTTCTCCTGAAATGTTTGGCACTCGAAACAGAAGGCTTGTTATCACAGGACAAGAAATCAGCCCTCAGAAACGTAACCGGCAGAAAATATTTTTTTGAAGAAATCCCTAACCCCCGGGGTCACAATTTCAGCAAAAATCTGACTTTTGGCAATTCACTCAAAAATGGTGCCAAAAGCTTGAAAATGCTCTCCTGAAAGGTTTGGCACTCGAAACAGAAGGCATTTTATCACAGGACAAGAAATCAGCCCTCAAAAACTTAACCGGCAGAAAATATTTTTTTGAAGAAATCCCTAAGCCCCGGGGTCACAATTTCAGCAAAAATCTGACTTTTGGCAATTCACTCAAAAATGGTGCCAAAAGCTTGAAAATGCTCTCCTGAAAGGTTTGGCACTCGAAACAGAAGGCTTGTTATCACAGGACAAGAAATCAGCCCTCAGAAACCTAACCGGCGGAAAAGACTTTTTTGAAAAAATTCCAAACCCCCGGGGTCACAATTTCAGTAAAAATCTGACTTTTGGCAATTCACTCAAAAATGGTGCCAAAAACTTTAAAATGCTCTCCTGAAAGGTTTGGCACTCGAAACAGAAGGCTTGTTATCACAGGACAAGAAATCAGCCCTCAAAAACTTAACCGGCAGAAAATATTTTTTTGAAGAAATCCCTAACCCCCGGGGTCACAATTTCAGCAAAAATCTGACTTTTGGCAATTCACTCAAAAATGGTGCTAAAAGCTTGAAAATGCTCTCCTGAAAGGTTTGGCACTCGAAACAGAAGGCATTTTATCACAGGACAAGAAATCAGCCCTCAAAAACTTAACCGGCAGAAAATATTTTTTTGAAAAAATCCCTAACCCCCGGGGTCACAATTTCAGCAAAAATCTGACTTTTGGCAATTCACTCAAAAATGGTGCCAAAAGCTTGAAAATGCTCTCCTGAAAGGTTTGGCACTCAAAACATAAGGCATTTTATCACAGGACAAGAAATCAGCCCTCAAAAACTTAACCGGCAGAAAATATTTTTTTGAAGAAATCCCTAACCCCCGGGGTCACAATTTCAGCAAAAATCTGACTTTTGGCAATTCACTCAAAAATGGTGCCAAAAGCTTGAAAATGCTCTCCTGAAAGGTTTGGCACTCGAAACAGAAGGCATTTTATCACAGGACAAGAAATCAGCCCTCAAAAACTTAACCGGCAGAAAATATTTTTTTGAAGAAATCCCTAAGCCCCGGGGTCACAATTTCAGCAAAAATCTGACTTTTGGCAATTCACTCAAAAATGGTGCCAAAAGCTTGAAAATGCTCTCCTGAAAGGTTTGGCACTCGAAACAGAAGGCTTTTTATCACAGGACAAGAAATCAGCCCTCAAAAACTTAACCGGCAGAAAATATTTTTTTGAAGAAATCCCTAAGCCCCGGGGTCACAATTTCAGCAAAAATCTGACTTTTCGCAATTCACTCAAAAATGGTGCCAAAAGCTTGAAAATGCTCTCATGAAAGGTTTGGCACTTGAAACTGAAGGCTTTTTATCACAGGACAAGAAATCAGCCCTCAAAAACTTAACCGGCAGAAAATATTTTTTTGAAGAAATCCATAAGCCCCGGGGTCACAATTTCAGCAAAAATCTGACTTTTGGCAATTCACTCAAAAATGGTGCCAAAAGCTTGAAAATGCTCTCCTGAAAGGTTTGGCACTCGAAACAGAAGGCATTTTATCACAGGACAAGAAATCAGCCCTCAAAAACTTAACCGGCAGAAATTTCTTTTCAAAAAATCCCTAACCCCCGGGGTCACAATTTCAGCAAAAATCTGACTTTTGGCAATTCACTCAAAAATGGTGCCAAAAGCTTGAAAATGCTCTCCTGAAAGGTTTGGCACTCGAAACAGAAGGCATTTTATCACAGGACAAGAAATCAGCCCTCAAAAACTTAACCGGCAGAAAATATTTTTTTGAAGAAATCCCTAAGCCCCGGGGTCACAATTTCAGCAAAAATCTGACTTTTGGCAATTCACTCAAAAATGGTGCCAAAAGCTTGAAAATGCTCTCCTGAAAGGTTTGGCACTCGAAACAGAAGGCTTTTTATCACAGGACAAGAAATCAGCCCTCAAAAACTTAACCGGC
This sequence comes from Podarcis vaucheri, assembly GCF_965113315.1. Taxonomy (NCBI): domain Eukaryota; kingdom Metazoa; phylum Chordata; class Lepidosauria; order Squamata; family Lacertidae; genus Podarcis; species Podarcis vaucheri. The sequence goes on from NC_138764.1 coordinate 12,627,912, forward strand.
AGAAAATATTTTTTTGAAGAAATCCCTAAGCCCCGGGGTCACAATTTCAGCAAAAATCTGACTTTTCGCAATTCACTCAAAAATGGTGCCAAAAGCTTGAAAATGCTCTCATGAAAGGTTTGGCACTTGAAACTGAAGGCTTTTTATCACAGGACAAGAAATCAGCCCTCAAAAACTTAACCGGCAGAAAATATTTTTTTGAAGAAATCCATAAGCCCCGGGGTCACAATTTCAGCAAAAATCTGACTTTTGGCAATTCACTCAAAAATGGTGCCAAAAGCTTGAAAATGCTCTCCTGAAAGGTTTGGCACTCGAAACAGAAGGCATTTTATCACAGGACAAGAAATCAGCCCTCAAAAACTTAACCGGCAGAAATTTCTTTTCAAAAAATCCCTAACCCCCGGGGTCACAATTTCAGCAAAAATCTGACTTTTGGCAATTCACTCAAAAATGGTTCCAAAAGCTTGAAAATGTTCTCCTGAAATGTTTGGCACTCGAAACAGAAGGCTTGTTATCACAGGACAAGAAATCAGCCCTCAAAAACCTAACCGGCGGAAAAGACTTTTTGGAAAAAATTCCTAAGCCCCGGGGTCACAATTTCAGCAAAAATCTGGCTTTTGGCAATTCACTCAAAAATGGTGCCAAAAGCTTGAAAATGTTCTCCTGAAAGGTTTGGCACTCGAAACAGAAGGCATTTTATCACAGGACAAGAAATCAGCCCTCAAAAACTTAACCGGCAGAAAATATTTTTTTGAAGAAATCCATAACCCCCGGGGTCACAATTTCAGCAAAAATCTGACTTTTGGCAACTCACTCAAAAATGGTGCCAAAAGCTTGAAAATGTTCTCCTGAAATGTTTGGCACTCGAAACAGAAGGCTTTTTATCACAGGACAGGAAATCAGCCCTCAAAAACTTAACCGGCAGAAAATATTTTTTTGAAAAAATCCCTAAGCCCCGGGGTCACAATTTCAGCAAAAATCTGACTTTTGGCAATTCACTCAAAAATGGTGCCAAAAGCTTGAAAATGCTCTCCTGAAAGGTTTGGCACTCGAAACAGAAGGCATTTTATCACAGGACAAGAAATCAGCCCTCAAAAACTTAACCGGCAGAAAATATTTTTTTGAAGAAATCCCTAACCCCCGGGGTCACAATTTCAGCAAAAATCTGACTTTTGGCAATTCACTCAAAAATGGTGCCAAAAGCTTGAAAATGCTCTCCTGAAAGGTTTGGCACTCGAAACAGAAGGCATTTTATCACAGGACAAGAAATCAGCCCTCAAAAACTTAACCGGCAGAAAATATTTTTTTGAAGAAATCCCTAAGCCCCGGGGTCACAATTTCAGCAAAAACCTGACTTTTGGCAATTCACTCAAAAATGGTGCCAAAAGCTTGAAAATGCTCTCCTGAAAGGTTTGGCACTCGAAACAGAAGGCTTTTTATCACAGGACAAGAAATCAGCCCTCAAAAACTTAACCGGCAGAAAATATTTTTTTGAAGAAATCCCTAAGCCCCGGGGTCACAATTTCAGCAAAAATCTGGCTTTTGGCAATTCACTCAAAAATGGTGCCAAAAGCTTGAAAATGTTCTCCTGAAAGGTTTGGCACTCGAAACAGAAGGCATTTTATCACAGGACAAGAAATCAGCCCTCAAAAACTTAACCGGCAGAAAATATTTTTTTGAAGAAATCCATAAGCCCCGGGGTCACAATTTCAGCAAAAATCTGACTTTTGGCAACTCACTCAAAAATGGTGCCAAAAGCTTGAAAATGTTCTCCTGAAATGTTTGGCACTCGAAACAGAAGGCTTTTTATCACAGGACAGGAAATCAGCCCTCAAAAACTTAACCGGCAGAAAATATTTTTTTGAAAAAATCCCTAAGCCCCGGGGTCACAATTTCAGCAAAAATCTGACTTTTGGCAATTCACTCAAAAATGGTGCCAAAAGCTTGAAAATGCTCTCCTGAAAGGTTTGGCACTCGAAACAGAAGGCATTTTATCACAGGACAAGAAATCAGCCCTCAAAAACTTAACCGGCAGAAAATATTTTTTTGAAGAAATCCCTAACCCCCGGGGTCACAATTTCAGCAAAAATCTGACTTTTGGCAATTCACTCAAAAATGGTGCCAAAAGCTTGAAAATGCTCTCCTGAAAGGTTTGGCACTCGAAACAGAAGGCATTTTATCACAGGACAAGAAATCAGCCCTCAAAAACTTAACCGGCAGAAAATATTTTTTTGAAGAAATCCCTAAGCCCCGGGATCACAATTTCAGCAAAAATCTGACTTTTGGCAATTCACTCAAAAATGGTGCCAAAAGCTTGAAAATGCTCTCCTGAAAGGTTTGGCACTCGAAACAGAAGGCTTTTTATCACAGGACAAGAAATCAGCCCTCAAAAACTTAACCGGCAGAAAATATTTTTTTGAAGAAATCCCTAAGCCCCGGGGTCACAATTTCAGCAAAAATCTGACTTTTCGCAATTCACTCAAAAATGGTGCCAAAAGCTTGAAAATGCTCTCATGAAAGGTTTGGCACTTGAAACAGAAGGCTTTATATCACAGGACAAGAAATCAGCCCTCAAAAACTTAACCGGCAGAAAATATTTTTTTGAAGAAATCCATAAGCCCCGGGGTCACAATTTCAGCAAAAATCTGACTTTTGGCAATTCACTCAAAAATGGTGCCAAAAGCTTGAAAATGCTGCCCTGAAAGGTTTGGCAATCGAAACAGAAGGCATTTTATCACAGGACAGGAAATCAGCCCTCAAAAACTTAACCGGCAGAAAATATTTTTTTGAAGAAATCCCTAAGCCCCGGGGTCACAATTTCAGCAAAAATCTGACTTTTCGCAATTCACTCAAAAATGGTGCCAAAAGCTTGAAAATGCTCTCCTGAAAGGTTTGGCACTCGAAACAGAAGGCTTGTTATCACAGGACAAGAAATCATCCCTCAAAAACCTAACCGGCGGAAAAGACTTTTTGGAAAAAATTCCTAAGCCCCGGGGTCACAATTTCAGCAAAAATCTGGCTTTTGGCAATTCAATCAAAAATGGTGCCAAAAGCTTGAAAATGTTCTCCTGAAAGGTTTGGCACTCGAAACAGAAGGCATTTTATCACAGGACAAGAAATCAGCCCTCAAAGACTTAACCGGCAGAAAATATTTTTTTGAAGAAATCCATAACCCCCGGGGTCACAATTTCAGCAAAAATCTGACTTTTGGCAACTCACTCAAAAATGGTGCCAAAAGCTTGAAAATGTTCTCCTGAAATGTTTGGCACTCGAAACAGAAGGCTTTTTATCACAGGACAGGAAATCAGCCCTCAAAAACTTAACCGGCAGAAAATATTTTTTTGAAAAAATCCCTAAGCCCCGGGGTCACAATTTCAGCAAAAATCTGACTTTTGGCAATTCACTCAAAAATGGTGCCAAAAGCTTGAAAATGCTCTCCTGAAAGGTTTGGCACTCGAAACAGAAGGCATTTTATCACAGGACAAGAAATCAGCCCTCAAAAACTTAACCGGCAGAAATTTCTTTTCAAAAAATCCCTAACCCCCGGGGTCACAATTTCAGCAAAAATCTGACTTTTGGCAATTCACTCAAAAATGGTTCCAAAAGCTTGAAAATGTTCTCCTGAAATGTTTGGCACTCGAAACAGAAGGCTTGTTATCACAGGACAAGAAATCAGCCCTCAGAAACCTAACCGGCGGAAAAGACTTTTTTGAAAAAATTCCAAACCCCCGGGGTCACAATTTCAGTAAAAATCTGACTTTTGGCAATTCACTCAAAAATGGTGCCAAAAACTTTAAAATGCTCTCCTGAAAGGTTTGGCACTCGAAACAGAAGGCTTGTTATCACAGGACAAGAAATCAGCCCTCAAAAACTTAACCGGCAGAAAATATTTTTTTGAAAAAATCCCTAACCCCCGGGGTCACAATTTCAGCAAAAATCTGACTTTTGGCAATTCACTCAAAAATGGTGCCAAAAGCTTGAAAATGCTCTCCTGAAAGGTTTGGCACTCAAAACATAAGGCATTTTATCACAGGACAAGAAATCAGCCCTCAAAAACTTAACCGGCAGAAAATATTTTTTTGAAGAAATCCCTAAACCCCGGGGTCACAATTTCAGCAAAAATCTGACTTTTGGCAATTCACTCAAAAATGGTGCCAAAAGCTTGAAAATGCTCTCCTGAAAGGTTTGGCACTCGAAACAGAAGGCATTTTATCACAGGACAAGAAATCAGCCCTCAAAAACTTAACCGGCAGAAAATATTTTTTTGAAGAAATCCCTAAGCCCCGGGGTCACAATTTCAGCAAAAATCTGACTTTTGGCAATTCACTCAAAAATGGTGCCAAAACCTTGAAAATGCTCTCCTGAAAGGTTTGGCACTCGAAACAGAAGGCTTTTTATCACAGGACAAGAAATCAGCCCTCAAAAACTTAACCGGCAGAAAATATTTTTTTGAAGAAATCCCTAAGCCCCGGGGTCACAATTTCAGCAAAAATCTGACTTTTCGCAATTCACTCAAAAATGGTGCCAAAAGCTTGAAAATGCTCTCATGAAAGGTTTGGCACTTGAAACAGAAGGCTTTATATCACAGGACAAGAAATCAGCCCTCAAAAACTTAACCGGCAGAAAATATTTTTTTGAAGAAATCCATAACCCCCGGGGTCACAATTTCAGCAAAAATCTGACTTTTGGCAATTCACTCAAAAATGGTGCCAAAAGCTTGAAAATGTTCTCCTGAAATGTTTGGCACTCGAAACAGAAGGCTTTTTATCACAGGACAGGAAATCAGCCCTCAAAAACTTAACCGGCAGAAATTTTTTTTTTGAAAAAATCCCTAAGCCCCGGGGTCACAATTTCAGCAAAAATCTGACTTTTGGCAATTCACTCAAAAATGGTGCCAAAAGCTTGAAAATGCTCTCCTGAAAGGTTTGGCACTCGAAACAGAAGGCATTTTATCACAGGACAAGAAATCAGCCCTCAAAAACTTAACCGGCAGAAATTTCTTTTCAAAAAATCCCTAACCCCCGGGGTCACAATTTCAGCAAAAATCTGACTTTTGGCAATTCACTCAAAAATGGTTCCAAAAGCTTGAAAATGTTCTCCTGAAATGTTTGGCACTCGAAACAGAAGGCTTGTTATCACAGGACAAGAAATCAGCCCTCAAAAACCTAACCGGCGGAAAAGATTTTTTGGAAAAAATTCCTAAGCCCCGGGGTCACAATTTCAGCAAAAAACTGACTTTTGGCAATTCACTCAAAAATGGTTCCAAAAGCTTGAAAATGTTCTCCTGAAATGTTTGGCACTCGAAACAGAAGGCTTGTTATCACAGGACAAGAAATCAGCCCTCAGAAACCTAACCGGCGGAAAAGACTTTTTTGAAAAAATTCCAAACCCCCGGGGTCACAATTTCAGTAAAAATCTGACTTTTGGCAATTCACTCAAAAATGGTGCCAAAAACTTTAAAATGCTCTCCTGAAAGGTTTGGCACTCGAAACAGAAGGCTTGTTATCACAGGACAAGAAATCAGCCCTCAAAAACTTAACCGGCAGAAAATATTTTTTTGAAGAAAATCCTAACCCCCGGGGTCACAATTTCAGCAAAAATCTGACTTTTGGCAATTCACTCAAAAATGGTGCTAAAAGCTTGAAAATGCTCTCCTGAAAGGTTTGGCACTCGAAACAGAAGGCATTTTATCACAGGACAAGACATCAGCCCTCAAAAGCTTAACCGGCAGAAAATATTTTTTTGAAAAAATCCCTAACCCCCGGGGTCACAATTTCAGCAAAAATCTGACTTTTGGCAATTCACTCAAAAATGGTTCCAAAAGCTTGAAAATGCTCTCCTGAAAGGTTTGGCACTCAAAACATAAGGCATTTTATCACAGGACAAGAAATCAGCCCTCAAAAACTTAACCGGCAGAAAATATTTTTTTGAAGAAAATCCTAACCCCCGGGGTCACAATTTCAGCAAAAATCTGACTTTTGGCAATTCACTCAAAAATGGTGCTAAAAGCTTGAAAATGCTCTCCTGAAAGGTTTGGCACTCGAAACAGAAGGCATTTTATCACAGGACAAGAAATCAGCCCTCAAAAACTTAACCGGCAGAAAATATTTTTTTGAAAAAATCCCTAACCCCCGGGGTCACAATTTCAGCAAAAATCTGACTTTTGGCAATTCACTCAAAAATGGTTCCAAAAGCTTGGAAATGTTCTCCTGAAATGTTTGGCACTCGAAACAGAAGGCTTCTTATCACAGGACAAGAAATCAGCCCTCAAAAACCTAACCGGCGGAAAATATTTTTTTGAAGAAATCCATAACCCCCGGGGTCACAATTTCAGCAAAAATCTGACTTTTGGCAATTCACTCAAAAATGGTGCCAAAAGCTTGAAAATGTTCTCCTGAAATGTTTGGCACTCGAAACAGAAGGCTTTTTATCACAGGACAGGAAATCAGCCCTCAAAAACTTAACCGGCAGAAATTTTTTTTTTGAAAAAATCCCTAAGCCCCGGGGTCACAATTTCAGCAAAAATCTGACTTTTGGCAATTCACTCAAAAATGGTGCCAAAAGCTTGAAAATGCTCTCCTGAAAGGTTTGGCACTCGAAACAGAAGGCATTTTATCACAGGACAAGAAATCAGCCCTCAAAAACTTAACCGGCAGAAATTTCTTTTCAAAAAATCCCTAACCCCCGGGGTCACAATTTCAGCAAAAATCTGACTTTTGGCAATTCACTCAAAAATGGTTCCAAAAGCTTGAAAATGTTCTCCTGAAATGTTTGGCACTCGAAACAGAAGGCTTGTTATCACAGGACAAGAAATCAGCCCTCAAAAACCTAACCGGCGGAAAAGATTTTTTGGAAAAAATTCCTAAGCCCCGGGGTCACAATTTCAGCAAAAAACTGACTTTTGGCAATTCACTCAAAAATGGTTCCAAAAGCTTGAAAATGTTCTCCTGAAATGTTTGGCACTCGAAACAGAAGGCTTGTTATCACAGGACAAGAAATCAGCCCTCAGAAACCTAACCGGCGGAAAAGACTTTTTTGAAAAAATTCCAAACCCCCGGGGTCACAATTTCAGTAAAAATCTGACTTTTGGCAATTCACTCAAAAATGGTGCCAAAAACTTTAAAATGCTCTCCTGAAAGGTTTGGCACTCGAAACAGAAGGCTTGTTATCACAGGACAAGAAATCAGCCCTCAAAAACTTAACCGGCAGAAAATATTTTTTTGAAGAAAATCCTAACCCCCGGGGTCACAATTTCAGCAAAAATCTGACTTTTGGCAATTCACTCAAAAATGGTGCTAAAAGCTTGAAAATGCTCTCCTGAAAGGTTTGGCACTCGAAACAGAAGGCATTTTATCACAGGACAAGACATCAGCCCTCAAAAGCTTAACCGGCAGAAAATATTTTTTTGAAAAAATCCCTAACCCCCGGGGTCACAATTTCAGCAAAAATCTGACTTTTGGCAATTCACTCAAAAATGGTTCCAAAAGCTTGAAAATGCTCTCCTGAAAGGTTTGGCACTCAAAACATAAGGCATTTTATCACAGGACAAGAAATCAGCCCTCAAAAACTTAACCGGCAGAAAATATTTTTTTGAAGAAAATCCTAACCCCCGGGGTCACAATTTCAGCAAAAATCTGACTTTTGGCAATTCACTCAAAAATGGTGCTAAAAGCTTGAAAATGCTCTCCTGAAAGGTTTGGCACTCGAAACAGAAGGCATTTTATCACAGGACAAGAAATCAGCCCTCAAAAACTTAACCGGCAGAAAATATTTTTTTGAAAAAATCCCTAACCCCCGGGGTCACAATTTCAGCAAAAATCTGACTTTTGGCAATTCACTCAAAAATGGTTCCAAAAGCTTGGAAATGTTCTCCTGAAATGTTTGGCACTCGAAACAGAAGGCTTCTTATCACAGGACAAGAAATCAGCCCTCAAAAACCTAACCGGCGGAAAAGACTTTTTGGAAAAAATTCCTAAGCCCCGGGGTCACAATTTCAGCAAAAATCTGACTTTTGGCAATTCACTCAAAAATGGTTCCAAAAGCTTGAAAATGTTCTCCTGAAATGTTTGGCACTCGAAACAGAAGGCTTGTTATCACAGGACAAGAAATCAGCCCTCAGAAACGTAACCGGCGGAAAATATTTTTTTGAAAAAATCCCTAACCCCCGGGGTCACAATTTCAGCAAAAATCTGACTTTTGGCAATTCACTCAAAAATGGTGCCAAAAGCTTGAAAATGCTCTCCTGAAAGGTTTGGCACTCAAAACATAAGGCATTTTATCACAGGACAAGAAATCAGCCCTCAAAAACTTAACCGGCAGAAAATATTTTTTTGAAGAAATCCCTAACCCCCGGGGTCACAATTTCAGCAAAAATCTGACTTTTGGCAATTCACTCAAAAATGGTGCCAAAAGCTTGAAAATGCTCTCCTGAAAGGTTTGGCACTCGAAACAGAAGGCATTTTATCACAGGACAAGAAATCAGCCCTCAAAAACTTAACCGGCAGAAAATATTTTTTTGAAGAAATCCCTAAGCCCCGGGGTCACAATTTCAGCAAAAATCTGACTTTTGGCAATTCACTCAAAAATGGTGCCAAAAGCTTGAAAATGCTCTCCTGAAAGGTTTGGCACTCGAAACAGAAGGCTTGTTATCACAGGACAAGAAATCAGCCCTCAGAAACCTAACCGGCGGAAAAGACTTTTTTGAAAAAATTCCAAACCCCCGGGGTCACAATTTCAGCAAAAATCTGACTTTTGGCAATTCACTCAAAAATGGTGCCAAAAGCTTGAAAATGCTCTCCTGAAAGGTTTGGCACTCGAAACAGAAGGCTTTTTATCACAGGACAAGAAATCAGCCCTCAAAAACTTAACCGGCAGAAAATATTTTTTTGAAGAAATCCCTAAGCCCCGGGGTCACAATTTCAGCAAAAATCTGACTTTTGGCAATTCACTCAAAAATGGTGCCAAAAGCTTGAAAATGCTGCCCTGAAAGGTTTGGCAATCGAAACAGAAGGCATTTTATCACAGGACAGGAAATCAGCCCTCAAAAACTTAACCGGCAGAAAATATTTTTTTGAAGAAATCCCTAAGCCCCGGGGTCACAATTTCAGCAAAAATCTGACTTTTCGCAATTCACTCAAAAATGGTGCCAAAAGCTTGAAAATGCTCTCCTGAAAGGTTTGGCACTCGAAACAGAAGGCTTGTTATCACAGGACAAGAAATCAGCCCTCAAAAACCTAACCGGCGGAAAAGACTTTTTGGAAAAAATTCCTAAGCCCCGGGGTCACAATTTCAGCAAAAATCTGGCTTTTGGCAATTCAATCAAAAATGGTGCCAAAAGCTTGAAAATGTTCTCCTGAAAGGTTTGGCACTCGAAACAGAAGGCATTTTATCACAGGACAAGAAATCAGCCCTCAAAAACTTAACCGGCAGAAAATATTTTTTTGAAGAAATCCATAACCCCCGGGGTCACAATTTCAGCAAAAATCTGACTTTTGGCAACTCACTCAAAAATGGTGCCAAAAGCTTGAAAATGTTCTCCTGAAATGTTTGGCACTCGAAACAGAAGGCTTTTTATCACAGGACAGGAAATCAGCCCTCAAAAACTTAACCGGCAGAAAATATTTTTTTGAAAAAATCCCTAAGCCCCGGGGTCACAATTTCAGCAAAAATCTGACTTTTGGCAATTCACTCAAAATGGTGCCAAAAGCTTGAAAATGCTCTCCTGAAAGGTTTGGCACTCGAAACAGAAGGCATTTTATCACAGGACAAGAAATCAGCCCTCAAAAACTTAACCGGCAGAAATTTCTTTTCAAAAAATCCCTAACCCCCGGGGTCACAATTTCAGCAAAAATCTGACTTTTGGCAATTCACTCAAAAATGGTTCCAAAAGCTTGAAAATGTTCTCCTGAAATGTTTGGCACTCGAAACAGAAGGCTTGTTATCACAGGACAAGAAATCAGCCCTCAGAAACCTAACCGGCGGAAAAGACTTTTTGAAAAAATTCCAAACCCCCGGGTCACAATTTCAGTAAAAATCTGACTTTTGGCAATTCACTCAAAAATGGTGCCAAAAACTTTAAAATGCTCTCCTGAAAGGTTTGGCACTCGAAACAGAAGGCTTGTTATCACAGGACAAGAAATCAGCCCTCAAAAACTTAACCGGCAGAAAATATTTTTTTGAAAAAATCCCTAACCCCCGGGGTCACAATTTCAGCAAAAATCTGACTTTTGGCAATTCACTCAAAAATGGTGCCAAAAGCTTGAAAATGCTCTCCTGAAAGGTTTGGCACTCAAAACATAAGGCATTTTATCACAGGACAAGAAATCAGCCTCAAAAACTTAACCGGCAGAAAATATTTTTTTGAAGAAATCCCTAAACCCCGGGGTCACAATTTCAGCAAAAATCTGACTTTTGGCAATTCACTCAAAAATGGTGCCAAAAGCTTGAAAATGCTCTCCTGAAAGGTTTGGCACTCGAAACAGAAGGCATTTTATCACAGGACAAGAAATCAGCCCTCAAAAACTTAACCGGCAGAAAATATTTTTTGAAGAAATCCCTAAGCCCCGGGGTCACAATTTCAGCAAAAATCTGACTTTTGGCAATTCACTCAAAAATGGTGCCAAAACCTTGAAAATGCTCTCCTGAAAGGTTTGGCACTCGAAACAGAAGGCTTTTTATCACAGGACAAGAAATCAGCCCTCAAAAACTTAACCGGCAGAAAATATTTTTTTGAAGAAATCCCTAAGCCCCGGGGTCACAATTTCAGCAAAAATCTGACTTTTCGCAATTCACTCAAAAATGGTGCCAAAAGCTTGAAAATGCTCTCATGAAAGGTTTGGCACTTGAAACAGAAGGCTTTATATCACAGGACAAGAAATCAGCCCTCAAAAACTTAACCGGCAGAAAATATTTTTTTGAAGAAATCCATAACCCCCGGGGTCACAATTTCAGCAAAAATCTGACTTTTGGCAATTCACTCAAAAATGGTGCCAAAAGCTTGAAAATGTTCTCCTGAAATGTTTGGCACTCGAAACAGAAGGCTTTTTATCACAGGACAGGAAATCAGCCCTCAAAAACTTAACCGGCAGAAATTTTTTTTTTGAAAAAATCCCTAAGCCCCGGGGTCACAATTTCAGCAAAAATCTGACTTTTGGCAATTCACTCAAAAATGGTGCCAAAAGCTTGAAAATGCTCTCCTGAAAGGTTTGGCACTCGAAACAGAAGGCATTTTATCACAGGACAAGAAATCAGCCCTCAAAAACTTAACCGGCAGAAATTTCTTTTCAAAAAATCCCTAACCCCCGGGGTCACAATTTCAGCAAAAATCTGACTTTTGGCAATTCACTCAAAAATGGTTCCAAAAGCTTGAAAATGTTCTCCTGAAATGTTTGGCACTCGAAACAGAAGGCTTGTTATCACAGGACAAGAAATCAGCCCTCAAAAACCTAACCGGCGGAAAAGATTTTTTGGAAAAAATTCCTAAGCCCCGGGGTCACAATTTCAGCAAAAAACTGACTTTTGGCAATTCACTCAAAAATGGTTCCAAAAGCTTGAAAATGTTCTCCTGAAATGTTTGGCACTCGAAACAGAAGGCTTGTTATCACAGGACAAGAAATCAGCCCTCAGAAACCTAACCGGCGGAAAAGACTTTTTTGAAAAAATTCCAAACCCCCGGGGTCACAATTTCAGTAAAAATCTGACTTTTGGCAATTCACTCAAAAATGGTGCCAAAAACTTTAAAATGCTCTCCTGAAAGGTTTGGCACTCGAAACAGAAGGCTTGTTATCACAGGACAAGAAATCAGCCCTCAAAAACTTAACCGGCAGAAAATATTTTTTTGAAGAAAATCCTAACCCCCGGGGTCACAATTTCAGCAAAAATCTGACTTTTGGCAATTCACTCAAAAATGGTGCTAAAAGCTTGACAATGCTCTCCTGAAAGGTTTGGCACTCGAAACAGAAGGCATTTTATCACAGGACAAGAAATCAGCCCTCAAAAGCTTAACCGGCAGAAAATATTTTTTTGAAAAAATCCCTAACCCCCGGGGTCACAATTTCAGCAAAAATCTGACTTTTGGCAATTCACTCAAAAATGGTTCCAAAAGCTTGAAAATGCTCTCCTGAAAGGTTTGGCACTCAAAACATAAGGCATTTTATCACAGGACAAGAAATCAGCCCTCAAAAACTTAACCGGCAGAAAATATTTTTTTGAAGAAAATCCTAACCCCCGGGGTCACAATTTCAGCAAAAATCTGACTTTTGGCAATTCACTCAAAAATGGTGCTAAAAGCTTGAAAATGCTCTCCTGAAAGGTTTGGCACTCGAAACAGAAGGCATTTTATCACAGGACAAGAAATCAGCCCTCAAAAACTTAACCGGCAGAAAATATTTTTTTGAAAAAATCCCTAACCCCCGGGGTCACAATTTCAGCAAAAATCTGACTTTTGGCAATTCACTCAAAAATGGTTCCAAAAGCTTGGAAATGTTCTCCTGAAATGTTTGGCACTCGAAACAGAAGGCTTGTTATCACAGGACAAGAAATCAGCCCTCAAAAACCTAACCGGCGGAAAAGACTTTTTGGAAAAAAATCCTAAGCCCCGGGGTCACAATTTCAGCAAAAATCTGACTTTTGGCAATTCACTCAAAAATGGTTCCAAAAGCTTGAAAATGTTCTCCTGAAATGTTTGGCACTCGAAACAGAAGGCTTGTTATCACAGGACAAGAAATCAGCCCTCAGAAACGTAACCGGCGGAAAATATTTTTTTGAAAAAATCCCTAACCCCCGGGGTCACAATTTCAGCAAAAATCTGACTTTTGGCAATTCACTCAAAAATGGTGCCAAGAGCTTGAAAATGCTCTCCTGAAAGGTTTGGCACTCAAAACATAAGGCATTTTATCACAGGACAAGAAATCAGCCCTCAAAAACTTAACCGGCAGAAAATATTTTTTTGAAGAAATCCCTAACCCCCGGGGTCACAATTTCAGCAAAAATCTGACTTTTGGCAATTCACTCAAAAATGGTGCCAAAAGCTTGAAAATGCTCTCCTGAAAGGTTTGGCACTCGAAACAGAAGGCATTTTATCACAGGACAAGAAATCAGCCCTCAAAAACTTAACCGGCAGAAAATATTTTTTTGAAGAAATCCCTAAGCCCCGGGGTCACAATTTCAGCAAAAATCTGACTTTTGGCAATTCACTCAAAAATGGTGCCAAAAGCTTGAAAATGCTCTCCTGAAAGGTTTGGCACTCGAAACAGAAGGCTTGTTATCACAGGACAAGAAATCAGCCCTCAGAAACCTAACCGGCGGAAAAGACTTTTTTGAAAAAATTCCAAACCCCCGGGTCACAATTTCAGTAAAAATCTGACTTTTGGCAATTCACTCAAAAATGGTGCCAAAAACTTTAAAATGCTCTCCTGAAAGGTTTGGCACTCGAAACAGAAGGCTTGTTATCACAGGACAAGAAATCAGCCCTCAAAAACTTAACCGGCAGAAAATATTTTTTTGAAGAAATCCCTAACCCCCGGGGTCACAATTTCAGCAAAAATCTGACTTTTGGCAATTCACTCAAAAATGGTGCTAAAAGCTTGAAAATGCTCTCCTGAAAGGTTTGGCACTCGAAACAGAAGGCATTTTATCACAGGACAAGAAATCAGCCCTCAAAAACTTAACCGGCAGAAAATATTTTTTTGAAAAAATCCCTAACCCCCGGGGTCACAATTTCAGCAAAAATCTGACTTTTGGCAATTCACTCAAAAATGGTGCCAAAAGCTTGAAAATGCTCTCCTGAAAGGTTTGGCACTCAAAACATAAGGCATTTTATCACAGGACAAGAAATCAGCCCTCAAAAACTTAACCGGCAGAAAATATTTTTTTGAAAAAATCCCTAAGCCCCGGGGTCACAATTTCAGCAAAAATCTGACTTTTGGCAATTCACTCAAAAATGGTGCCAAAAGCTTGAAAATGCTCTCCTGAAAGGTTTGGCACTCGAAACAGAAGGCATTTTATCACAGGACAAGAAATCAGCCCTCAAAAACTTAACCGGCAGAAATTTCTTTTCAAAAAATCCCTAACCCCCGGGGTCACAATTTCAGCAAAAATCTGACTTTTGGCAATTCACTCAAAAATGGTTCCAAAAGCTTGAAAATGTTCTCCTGAAATGTTTGGCACTCGAAACAGAAGGCTTGTTATCACAGGACAAGAAATCAGCCCTCAGAAACCTAACCGGCGGAAAAGACTTTTTTGAAAAAATTCCAAACCCCCGGGGTCACAATTTCAGTAAAAATCTGACTTTTGGCAATTCACTCAAAAATGGTGCCAAAAACTTTAAAATGCTCTCCTGAAAGGTTTGGCACTCGAAACAGAAGGCTTGTTATCACAGGACAAGAAATCAGCCCTCAAAAACTTAACCGGCAGAAAATATTTTTTTGAAAAAATCCCTAACCCCCGGGGTCACAATTTCAGCAAAAATCTGACTTTTGGCAATTCACTCAAAAATGGTGCCAAAAGCTTGAAAATGCTCTCCTGAAAGGTTTGGCACTCAAAACATAAGGCATTTTATCACAGGACAAGAAATCAGCCCTCAAAAACTTAACCGGCAGAAAATATTTTTTTGAAGAAATCCCTAAACCCCGGGGTCACAATTTCAGCAAAAATCTGACTTTTGGCAATTCACTCAAAAATGGTGCCAAAAGCTTGAAAATGCTCTCCTGAAAGGTTTGGCACTCGAAACAGAAGGCATTTTATCACAGGACAAGAAATCAGCCCTCAAAAACTTAACCGGCAGAAAATATTTTTTTGAAGAAATCCCTAAGCCCCGGGGTCACAATTTCAGCAAAAATCTGACTTTTGGCAATTCACTCAAAAATGGTGCCAAAACCTTGAAAATGCTCTCCTGAAAGGTTTGGCACTCGAAACAGAAGGCTTTTTATCACAGGACAAGAAATCAGCCCTCAAAAACTTAACCGGCAGAAAATATTTTTTTGAAGAAATCCCTAAGCCCCGGGGTCACAATTTCAGCAAAAATCTGACTTTTCGCAATTCACTCAAAAATGGTGCCAAAAGCTTGAAAATGCTCTCATGAAAGGTTTGGCACTTGAAACAGAAGGCTTTATATCACAGGACAAGAAATCAGCCCTCAAAAACTTAACCGGCAGAAAATATTTTTTTGAAGAAATCCATAACCCCCGGGGTCACAATTTCAGCAAAAATCTGACTTTTGGCAATTCACTCAAGAATGGTGCCAAAAGCTTGAAAATGTTCTCCTGAAATGTTTGGCACTCGAAACAGAAGGCTTTTTATCACAGGACAGGAAATCAGCCCTCAAAAACTTAACCGGCAGAAATTTTTTTTTTGAAAAAATCCCTAAGCCCCGGGGTCACAATTTCAGCAAAAATCTGACTTTTGGCAATTCACTCAAAAATGGTGCCAAAAGCTTGAAAATGCTCTCCTTAAAGGTTTGGCACTCGAAACAGAAGGCATTTTATCACAGGACAAGAAATCAGCCCTCAAAAACTTAACCGGCAGAAATTTCTTTTCAAAAAATCCCTAACCCCCGGGGTCACAATTTCAGCAAAAATCTGACTTTTGGCAATTCACTCAAAAATGGTTCCAAAAGCTTGAAAATGTTCTCCTGAAATGTTTGGCACTCGAAACAGAAGGCTTGTTATCACAGGACAAGAAATCAGCCCTCAAAAACCTAACCGGCGGAAAAGATTTTTTGGAAAAAATTCCTAAGCCCCGGGGTCACAATTTCAGCAAAAAACTGACTTTTGGCAATTCACTCAAAAATGGTTCCAAAAGCTTGAAAATGTTCTCCTGAAATGTTTGGCACTCGAAACAGAAGGCTTGTTATCACAGGACAAGAAATCAGCCCTCAGAAACCTAACCGGCGGAAAAGACTTTTTTGAAAAAATTCCAAACCCCCGGGGTCACAATTTCAGTAAAAATCTGACTTTTGGCAATTCACTCAAAAATGGTGCCAAAAACTTTAAAATGCTCTCCTGAAAGGTTTGGCACTCGAAACAGAAGGCTTGTTATCACAGGACAAGAAATCAGCCCTCAAAAACTTAACCGGCAGAAAATATTTTTTTGAAGAAAATCCTAACCCCCGGGGTCACAATTTCAGCAAAAATCTGACTTTTGGCAATTCACTCAAAAATGGTGCTAAAAGCTTGACAATGCTCTCCTGAAAGGTTTGGCACTCGAAACAGAAGGCATTTTATCACAGGACAAGAAATCAGCCCTCAAAAGCTTAACCGGCAGAAAATATTTTTTTGAAAAAATCCCTAACCCCCGGGGTCACAATTTCAGCAAAAATCTGACTTTTGGCAATTCACTCAAAAATGGTTCCAAAAGCTTGAAAATGCTCTCCTGAAAGGTTTGGCACTCAAAACATAAGGCATTTTATCACAGGACAAGAAATCAGCCCTCAAAAACTTAACCGGCAGAAAATATTTTTTTGAAGAAAATCCTAACCCCCGGGGTCACAATTTCAGCAAAAATCTGACTTTTGGCAATTCACTCAAAAATGGTGCTAAAAGCTTGAAAATGCTCTCCTGAAAGGTTTGGCACTCGAAACAGAAGGCATTTTATCACAGGACAAGAAATCAGCCCTCAAAAACTTAACCGGCAGAAAATATTTTTTTGAAAAAATCCCTAACCCCCGGGGTCACAATTTCAGCAAAAATCTGACTTTTGGCAATTCACTCAAAAATGGTTCCAAAAGCTTGGAAATGTTCTCCTGAAATGTTTGGCACTCGAAACAGAAGGCTTGTTATCACAGGACAAGAAATCAGCCCTCAAAAACCTAACCGGCGGAAAAGACTTTTTGGAAAAAAATCCTAAGCCCCGGGGTCACAATTTCAGCAAAAATCTGACTTTTGGCAATTCACTCAAAAATGGTTCCAAAAGCTTGAAAATGTTCTCCTGAAATGTTTGGCACTCGAAACAGAAGGCTTGTTATCACAGGACAAGAAATCAGCCCTCAGAAACGTAACCGGCGGAAAATATTTTTTTGAAAAAATCCCTAACCCCCGGGGTCACAATTTCAGCAAAAATCTGACTTTTGGCAATTCACTCAAAAATGGTGCCAAGAGCTTGAAAATGCTCTCCTGAAAGGTTTGGCACTCAAAACATAAGGCATTTTATCACAGGACAAGAAATCAGCCCTCAAAAACTTAACCGGCAGAAAATATTTTTTTGAAGAAATCCCTAACCCCCGGGGTCACAATTTCAGCAAAAATCTGACTTTTGGCAATTCACTCAAAAATGGTGCCAAAAGCTTGAAAATGCTCTCCTGAAAGGTTTGGCACTCGAAACAGAAGGCATTTTATCACAGGACAAGAAATCAGCCCTCAAAAACTTAACCGGCAGAAAATATTTTTTTGAAGAAATCCCTAAGCCCCGGGGTCACAATTTCAGCAAAAATCTGACTTTTGGCAATTCACTCAAAAATGGTGCCAAAAGCTTGAAAATGCTCTCCTGAAAGGTTTGGCACTCGAAACAGAAGGCTTGTTATCACAGGACAAGAAATCAGCCCTCAGAAACCTAACCGGCGGAAAAGACTTTTTTGAAAAAATTCCAAACCCCCGGGGTCACAATTTCAGTAAAAATCTGACTTTTGGCAATTCACTCAAAAATGGTGCCAAAAACTTTAAAATGCTCTCCTGAAAGGTTTGGCACTCGAAACAGAAGGCTTGTTATCACAGGACAAGAAATCAGCCCTCAAAAACTTAACCGGCAGAAAATATTTTTTTGAAGAAATCCCTAACCCCCGGGGTCACAATTTCAGCAAAAATCTGACTTTTGGCAATTCACTCAAAAATGGTGCTAAAAGCTTGAAAATGCTCTCCTGAAAGGTTTGGCACTCGAAACAGAAGGCATTTTATCACAGGACAAGAAATCAGCCCTCAAAAACTTAACCGGCAGAAAATATTTTTTTGAAAAAATCCCTAACCCCCGGGGTCACAATTTCAGCAAAAATCTGACTTTTGGCAATTCACTCAAAAATGGTGCCAAAAGCTTGAAAATGCTCTCCTGAAAGGTTTGGCACTCAAAACATAAGGCATTTTATCACAGGACAAGAAATCAGCCCTCAAAAACTTAACCGGCAGAAAATATTTTTTTGAAGAAATCCCTAACCCCCGGGGTCACAATTTCAGCAAAAATCTGACTTTTGGCAATTCACTCAAAAATGGTGCCAAAAGCTTGAAAATGCTCTCCTGAAAGGTTTGGCACTCGAAACAGAAGGCATTTTATCACAGGACAAGAAATCAGCCCTCAAAAACTTAACCGGCAGAAAATATTTTTTTGAAGAAATCCCTAAGCCCCGGGGTCACAATTTCAGCAAAAATCTGACTTTTGGCAATTCACTCAAAAATGGTGCCAAAAGCTTGAAAATGCTCTCATGAAAGGTTTGGCACTCGAAACAGAAGGCTTTTTATCACAGGACAAGAAATCAGCCCTCAAAAACTTAACCGGCAGAAAATATTTTTTTGAAGAAATCCATAAGCCCCGGGGTCACAATTTCAGCAAAAATCTGACTTTTGGCAATTCACTCAAAAATGGTGCCAAAAGCTTGAAAATGCTCTCCTGAAAGGTTTGGCACTCGAAACAGAAGGCATTTTATCACAGGACAAGAAATCAGCCCTCAAAAACTTAACCGGCAGAAATTTCTTTTCAAAAAATCCCTAAGCCCCGGGGTCACAATTTCAGCAAAAATCTTTCTTTTGGCAATTCACTCAAAAATGGTTACAAAAGCTTGAAAATGTTCTCCTGAAATGTTTGGCACTCGAAACAGAAGGCTTGTTATCACAGGACAAGAAATCAGCCCTCAAAAACCTAACCGGCGGAAAAGACTTTTTGGAAAAAATTCCTAAGCCCCGGGGTCACAATTTCAGCAAAAATCTGACTTTTGGCAATTCACTCAAAAATGGTTCCAAAAGCTTGAAAATGTTCTCCTGAAATGTTTGGCACTCGAAACAGAAGGCTTGTTATCACAGGACAAGAAATCAGCCCTCAGAAACCTAACCGGCGGAAAAGACTTTTTTGAAAAAATTCCAAACCCCCGGGGTCACAATTTCAGTAAAAATCTGACTTTTGGCAATTCACTCAAAAATGGTGCCAAAAACTTTAAAATGCTCTCCTGAAAGGTTTGGCACTCGAAACAGAAGGCTTGTTATCACAGGACAAGAAATCAGCCCTCAAAAACGTAACCGGCAGAAAATATTTTTTTGAAGAAATCCCTAACCCCCGGGGTCACAATTTCAGCAAAAATCTGACTTTTGGCAATTCACTCAAAAATGGTGCTAAAAGCTTGAAAATGCTCTCCTGAAAGGTTTGGCACTCGAAACAGAAGACATTTTATCACAGGACAAGAAATCAGCCCTCAAAAACTTAACCGGCAGAAAATATTTTTTTGAAAAAATCCCTAACCCCCGGGGTCACAATTTCAGCAAAAATCTGACTTTTGGCAATTCACTCAAAAATGGTGCCAAAAGCTTGAAAATGCTCTCCTGAAAGGTTTGGCACTCAAAACATAAGGCATTTTATCACAGGACAAGAAATCAGCCCTCAAAAACTTAACCGGCAGAAAATATTTTTTTGAAGAAATCCCTAAGCCCCGGGGTCACAATTTCAGCAAAAATCTGACTTTTCGCAATTCACTCAAAAATGGTGCCAAAAGCTTGAAAATGCTCTCCTGAAAGGTTTAGCACTCGAAACACAAGGCATTTTATCACAGGACAAGAAATCAGCCCTCAAAAACTTAACCGGCAGAAAATATTTTTTTGAAGAAATCCCTAAGCCCCGGGGTCACAATTTCAGCAAAAATCTGACTTTTGGCAATTCACTCAAAAATGGTGCCAAAAGCTTGAAAATGCTCTCCTGAAAGGTTTGGCACTCGAAACAGAAGGCTTTTTATCACAGGACAAGAAATCAGCCCTCAAAAACTTAACCGGCAGAAAATATTTTTTTGAAGAAATCCCTAAGCCCCGGGGTCACAATTTCAGCAAAAATCTGACTTTTCGCAATTCACTCAAAAATGGTGCCAAAAGCTTGAAAATGCTCTCATGAAAGGTTTGGCACTTGAAACAGAAGGCTTTTTATCACAGGACAAGAAATCAGCCCTCAAAAACTTAACCGGCAGAAAATATTTTTTTGAAGAAATCCATAAGCCCCGGGGTCACAATTTCAGCAAAAATCTGACTTTTGGCAATTCACTCAAAAATGGTGCCAAAAGCTTGAAAATGCTGCCCTGAAAGGTTTGGCAATCGTAACAGAAGGCATTTTATCACAGGACAGGAAATCAGCCCTCAAAAACTTAACCGGCAGAAAATATTTTTTTGAAGAAATCCCTAAGCCCCGGGGTCACAATTTCAGCAAAAATCTGACTTTTCGCAATTCACTCAAAAATGGTGCCAAAAGCTTGAAAATGCTCTCCTGAAAGGTTTGGCACTCGAAACAGAAGGCATTTTATCACAGGACAAGAAATCAGCCCTCAAAAACTTAACCGGCAGAAATTTCTTTTCAAAAAATCCCTAACCCCCGGGGTCACAATTTCAGCAAAAATCTGACTTTTGGCAATTCACTCAAAAATGGTTCCAAAAGCTTGAAAATGTTCTCCTGAAATGTTTGGCACTCGAAACAGAAGGCTTGTTATCACAGGACAAGAAATCAGCCCTCAAAAACCTAACCGGCGGAAAAGACTTTTTGGAAAAAATTCCTAAGCCCCGGGGTCACAATTTCAGCAAAAATCTGGCTTTTGGCAATTCACTCAAAAATGGTGCCAAAAGCTTGAAAATGTTCTCCTGAAAGGTTTGGCACTCGAAACAGAAGGCATTTTATCACAGGACAAGAAATCAGCCCTCAAAAACTTAACCGGCAGAAAATATTTTTTTGAAGAAATCCATAACCCCCGGGGTCACAATTTCAGCAAAAATCTGACTTTTGGCAACTCACTCAAAAATGGTGCCAAAAGCTTGAAAATGTTCTCCTGAAATGTTTGGCACTCGAAACAGAAGGCTTTTTATCACAGGACAGGAAATCAGCCCTCAAAAACTTAACCGGCAGAAAATATTTTTTTGAAAAAATCCCTAAGCCCCGGGGTCACAATTTCAGCAAAAATCTGACTTTTGGCAATTCACTCAAAAATGGTGCCAAAAGCTTGAAAATGCTCTCCTGAAAGGTTTGGCACTCGAAACAGAAGGCATTTTATCACAGGACAAGAAATCAGCCCTCAAAAACTTAACCGGCAGAAATTTCTTTTCAAAAAATCCCTAACCCCCGGGGTCACAATTTCAGCAAAAATCTGACTTTTGGCAATTCACTCAAAAATGGTTCCAAAAGCTTGAAAATGCTCTCCTGAAAGGTTTGGCACTCGAAACAGAAGGCTTGTTATCACAGGACAAGAAATCAGCCCTCAAAAACTTAACCGGCAGAAAATATTTTTTTGAAGAAATCCCTAACCCCCGGGGTCACAATTTCAGCAAAAATCTGACTTTTGGCAATTCACTCAAAAATGGTGCTAAAAGCTTGAAAATGCTCTCCTGAAAGGTTTGGCACTCGAAACAGAAGGCATTTTATCACAGGACAAGAAATCAGCCCTCAAAAACTTAACCGGCAGAAAATATTTTTTTGAAAAAATCCCTAACCCCCGGGGTCACAATTTCAGCAAAAATCTGACTTTTGGCAATTCACTCAAAAATGGTGCCAAAAGCTTGAAAATGTTCTCCTGAAAGGTTTGGCACTCGAAACAGAAGGCATTTTATCACAGGACAAGAAATCAGCCCTCAAAAACTTAACCGGCAGAAAATATTTTTTTGAAGAAATCCATAACCCCCGGGGTCACAATTTCAGCAAAAATCTGACTTTTGGCAACTCACTCAAAAATGGTGCCAAAAGCTTGAAAATGTTCTCCTGAAATGTTTGGCACTCGAAACAGAAGGCTTTTTATCACAGGACAGGAAATCAGCCCTCAAAAACTTAACCGGCAGAAAATATTTTTTTGAAAAAATCCCTAAGCCCCGGGGTCACAATTTCAGCAAAAATCTGACTTTTGGCAATTCACTCAAAAATGGTGCCAAAAGCTTGAAAATGCTCTCCTGAAAGGTTTGGCACTCGAAACAGAAGGCATTTTATCACAGGACAAGAAATCAGCCCTCAAAAACTTAACCGGCAGAAATTTCTTTTCAAAAAATCCCTAACCCCCGGGGTCACAATTTCAGCAAAAATCTGACTTTTGGCAATTCACTCAAAAATGGTGCCAAAAACTTTAAAATGCTCTCCTGAAAGGTTTGGCACTCGAAACAGAAGGCTTGTTATCACAGGACAAGAAATCAGCCCTCAAAAACTTAACCGGCAGAAAATATTTTTTTGAAGAAATCCCTAACCCCCGGGGTCACAATTTCAGCAAAAATCTGACTTTTGGCAATTCACTCAAAAATGGTGCTAAAAGCTTGAAAATGCTCTCCTGAAAGGTTTGGCACTCGAAACAGAAGGCATTTTATCACAGGACAAGAAATCAGCCCTCAAAAACTTAACCGGCAGAAAATATTTTTTTGAAAAAATCCCTAACCCCCGGGGTCACAATTTCAGCAAAAATCTGACTTTTGGCAATTCACTCAAAAATGGTGCCAAAAGCTTGAAAATGCTCTCCTGAAAGGTTTGGCACTCGAAACAGAAGGCATTTTATCACAGGACAAGAAATCAGCCCTCAAAAACTTAACCGGCAGAAAATATTTTTTTGAAGAAATCCCTAAGCCCCGGGGTCACAATTTCAGCAAAAATCTGACTTTTGGCAATTCACTCAAAAATGGTGCCAAAAGCTTGAAAATGCTCTCCTGAAAGGTTTGGCACTCGAAACAGAAGGCTTTTTATCACAGGACAAGAAATCAGCCCTCAAAAACTTAACCGGCAGAAAATATTTTTTTGAAGAAATCCCTAAGCCCCGGGGTCACAATTTCAGCAAAAATCTGACTTTTGGCAATTCACTCAAAAATGGTGCCAAAAGCTTGAAAATGCTCTCCTGAAAGGTTTGGCACTCGAAACAGAAGGCATTTTATCACAGGACAAGAAATCAGCCCTCAAAAACTTAACCGGCAGAAAATATTTTTTTGAAGAAATCCATAACCCCCGGGGTCACAATTTCAGCAAAAATCTGACTTTTGGCAACTCACTCAAAAATGGTGCCAAAAGCTTGAAAATGTTCTCCTGAAATGTTTGGCACTCGAAACAGAAGGCTTTTTATCACAGGACAGGAAATCAGCCCTCAAAAACTTAACCGGCAGAAAATATTTTTTTGAAAAAATCCCTAAGCCCCGGGGTCACAATTTCAGCAAAAATCTGACTTTTGGCAACTCACTCAAAAATGGTGCCAAAAGCTTGAAAATGCTCTCCTGAAAGGTTTGGCACTCGAAACAGAAGGCATTTTATCACAGGACAAGAAATCAGCCCTCAAAAACTTAACCGGCAGAAATTTCTTTTCAAAAAATCCCTAACCCCCGGGGTCACAATTTCAGCAAAAATCTGACTTTTGGCAATTCACTCAAAAATGGTGCCAAAAACTTTAAAATGCTCTCCTGAAAGGTTTGGCACTCGAAACAGAAGGCTTGTTATCACAGGACAAGAAATCAGCCCTCAAAAACTTAACCGGCAGAAAATATTTTTTTGAAGAAATCCCTAACCCCCGGGGTCACAATTTCAGCAAAAATCTGACTTTTGGCAATTCACTCAAAAATGGTGCTAAAAGCTTGAAAATGCTCTCCTGAAAGGTTTGGCACTCGAAACAGAAGGCATTTTATCACAGGACAAGAAATCAGCCCTCAAAAACTTAACCGGCAGAAAATATTTTTTTGAAAAAATCCCTAACCCCCGGGGTCACAATTTCAGCAAAAATCTGACTTTTGGCAATTCACTCAAAAATGGTGCCAAAAGCTTGAAAATGCTCTCCTGAAAGGTTTGGCACTCGAAACAGAAGGCATTTTATCACAGGACAAGAAATCAGCCCTCAAAAACTTAACCGGCAGAAAATATTTTTTTGAAGAAATCCCTAAGCCCCGGGGTCACAATTTCAGCAAAAATCTGACTTTTGGCAATTCACTCAAAAATGGTGCCAAAAGCTTGAAAATGCTCTCCTGAAAGGTTTGGCACTCGAAACAGAAGGCTTTTTATCACAGGACAAGAAATCAGCCCTCAAAAACTTAACCGGCAGAAAATATTTTTTTGAAGAAATCCCTAAGCCCCGGGGTCACAATTTCAGCAAAAATCTGACTTTTCGCAATTCACTCAAAAATGGTGCCAAAAGCTTGAAAATGCTCTCGTGAAAGGTTTGGCACTTGAAACAGAAGGCTTTATATCACAGGACAAGAAATCAGCCCTCAAAAACTTAACCGGCAGAAAATATTTTTTTGAAGAAATCCATAAGCCCCGGGGTCACAATTTCAGCAAAAATCTGACTTTTGGCAATTCACTCAAAAATGGTGCCAAAAGCTTGAAAATGTTCTCCTGAAATGTTTGGCACTCGAAACAGAAGGCTTGTTATCACAGGACAAGAAATCAGCCCTCAAAAACCTAACCGGCGGAAAAGACTTTTTGGAAAAAATTCCTAAGCCCCGGGGTCACAATTTCAGCAAAAATCTGGCTTTTGGCAATTCACTCAAAAATGGTGCCAAAAGCTTGAAAATGTTCTCCTGAAAGGTTTGGCAATCGAAACAGAAGGCATTTTATCACAGGACAAGAAATCAGCCCTCAAAAACTTAACCGGCAGAAAATATTTTTTTGAAGAAATCCATAAGCCCCGGGGTCACAATTTCAGCAAAAATCTGACTTTTGGCAATTCACTCAAAAATGGTGCCAAAAGCTTGAAAATGCTGCCCTGAAAGGTTTGGCAATCGAAACAGAAGGCATTTTATCACAGGACAGGAAATCAGCCCTCAAAAACTTAACCGGCAGAAAATATTTTTTTGAAGAAATCCCTAAGCCCCGGGGTCACAATTTCAGCAAAAATCTGACTTTTCGCAATTCACTCAAAAATGGTGCCAAAAGCTTGAAAATGCTCTCCTGAAAGGTTTGGCACTCGAAACAGAAGGCATTTTATCACAGGACAAGAAATCAGCCCTCAAAAACTTAACCGGCAGAAATTTCTTTTCAAAAAATCCCTAACCCCCGGGGTCACAATTTCAGCAAAAATCTGACTTTTGGCAATTCACTCAAAAATGGTTCCAAAAGCTTGAAAATGTTCTCCTGAAATGTTTGGCACTCGAAACAGAAGGCTTGTTATCACAGGACAAGAAATCAGCCCTCAAAAACCTAACCGGCGGAAAAGACTTTTTGGAAAAAATTCCTAAGCCCCGGGGTCACAATTTCAGCAAAAATCTGGCTTTTGGCAATTCACTCAAAAATGGTGCCAAAAGCTTGAAAATGTTCTCCTGAAAGGTTTGGCACTCGAAACAGAAGGCATTTTATCACAGGACAAGAAATCAGCCCTCAAAAACTTAACCGGCAGAAAATATTTTTTTGAAGAAATCCATAACCCCCGGGGTCACAATTTCAGCAAAAATCTGACTTTTGGCAACTCACTCAAAAATGGTGCCAAAAGCTTGAAAATGTTCTCCTGAAATGTTTGGCACTCGAAACAGAAGGCTTTTTATCACAGGACAGGAAATCAGCCCTCAAAAACTTAACCGGCAGAAAATATTTTTTTGAAAAAATCCCTAAGCCCCGTGGTCACAATTTCAGCAAAAATCTGACTTTTGGCAATTCACTCAAAAATGGTGCCAAAAGCTTGAAAATGCTCTCCTGAAAGGTTTGGCACTCGAAACAGAAGGCATTTTATCACAGGACAAGAAATCAGCCCTCAAAAACTTAACCGGCAGAAAATATTTTTTTGAAGAAATCCCTAACCCCCGGGGTCACAATTTCAGCAAAAATCTGACTTTTGGCAATTCACTCAAAAATGGTGCCAAAAGCTTGAAAATGCTCTCCTGAAAGGTTTGGCACTCGAAACAGAAGGCATTTTATCACAGGACAAGAAATCAGCCCTCAAAAACTTAACCGGCAGAAAATATTTTTTTGAAGAAATCCATAAGCCCCGGGGTCACAATTTCAGCAAAAATCTGACTTTTGGCAATTCACTCAAAAATGGTGCCAAAAGCTTGAAAATGCTGCCCTGAAAGGTTTGGCAATCGAAACAGAAGGCATTTTATCACAGGACAGGAAATCAGCCCTCAAAAACTTAACCGGCAGAAAATATTTTTTTGAAGAAATCCCTAAGCCCCGGGGTCACAATTTCAGCAAAAATCTGACTTTTCGCAATTCACTCAAAAATGGTGCCAAAAGCTTGAAAATGCTCTCCTGAAAGGTTTGGCACTCGAAACAGAAGGCATTTTATCACAGGACAAGAAATCAGCCCTCAAAAACTTAACCGGCAGAAATTTCTTTTCAAAAAATCCCTAACCCCCGGGGTCACAATTTCAGCAAAAATCTGACTTTTGGCAATTCACTCAAAAATGGTTCCAAAAGCTTGAAAATGTTCTCCTGAAATGTTTGGCACTCGAAACAGAAGGCTTGTTATCACAGGACAAGAAATCAGCCCTCAAAAACCTAACCGGCGGAAAAGACTTTTTGGAAAAAATTCCTAAGCCCCGGGGTCACAATTTCAGCAAAAATCTGGCTTTTGGCAATTCACTCAAAAATGGTGCCAAAAGCTTGAAAATGCTGCCCTGAAAGGTTTGGCAATCGTAACAGAAGGCATTTTATCACAGGACAAGAAATCAGCCCTCAAAAACTTAACCGGCAGAAAATATTTTTTTGAAGAAATCCATAACCCCCGGGGTCACAATTTCAGCAAAAATCTGACTTTTGGCAACTCACTCAAAAATGGTGCCAAAAGCTTGAAAATGTTCTCCTGAAATGTTTGGCACTCGAAACAGAAGGCTTTTTATCACAGGACAGGAAATCAGCCCTCAAAAACTTAACCGGCAGAAAATATTTTTTTGAAAAAATCCCTAAGCCCCGTGGTCACAATTTCAGCAAAAATCTGACTTTTGGCAATTCACTCAAAAATGGTGCCAAAAGCTTGAAAATGCTCTCCTGAAAGGTTTGGCACTCGAAACAGAAGGCATTTTATCACAGGACAAGAAATCAGCCCTCAAAAACTTAACCGGCAGAAAATATTTTTTTGAAGAAATCCCTAACCCCCGGGGTCACAATTTCAGCAAAAATCTGACTTTTGGCAATTCACTCAAAAATGGTGCCAAAAGCTTGAAAATGCTCTCCTGAAAGGTTTGGCACTCGAAACAGAAGGCATTTTATCACAGGACAAGAAATCAGCCCTCAAAAACTTAACCGGCAGAAAATATTTTTTTGAAGAAATCCCTAAGCCCCGGGGTCACAATTTCAGCAAAAATCTGACTTTTGGCAATTCACTCAAAAATGGTGCCAAAAGCTTGAAAATGCTCTCCTGAAAGGTTTGGCACTCGAAACAGAAGGCTTTTTATCACAGGACAAGAAATCAGCCCTCAAAAACTTAACCGGCAGAAAATATTTTTTTGAAGAAATCCCTAAGCCCCGGGGTCACAATTTCAGCAAAAATCTGGCTTTTGGCAATTCACTCAAAAATGGTGCCAAAAGCTTGAAAATGTTCTCCTGAAAGGTTTGGCACTCGAAACAGAAGGCATTTTATCACAGGACAAGAAATCAGCCCTCAAAAACTTAACCGGCAGAAAATATTTTTTTGAAGAAATCCATAACCCCCGGGGTCACAATTTCAGCAAAAATCTGACTTTTGGCAATTCACTCAAAAATGGTGCCAAAAGCTTGAAAATGTTCTCCTGAAATGTTTGGCACTCGAAACAGAAGGCTTTTTATCACAGGACAGGAAATCAGCCCTCAAAAACTTAACCGGCAGAAAATATTTTTTTGAAAAAATCCCTAAGCCCCGGGGTCACAATTTCAGCAAAAATCTGACTTTTGGCAATTCACTCAAAAATGGTGCCAAAAGCTTGAAAATGCTCTCCTGAAAGGTTTGGCACTCGAAACAGAAGGCATTTTATCACAGGACAAGAAATCAGCCCTCAAAAACTTAACCGGCAGAAAATATTTTTTTGAAGAAATCCCTAACCCCCGGGGTCACAATTTCAGCAAAAATCTGACTTTTGGCAATTCACTCAAAAATGGTGCCAAAAGCTTGAAAATGCTCTCCTGAAAGGTTTGGCACTCGAAACAGAAGGCATTTTATCACAGGACAAGAAATCAGCCCTCAAAAACTTAACCGGCAGAAAATATTTTTTTGAAGAAATCCCTAAGCCCCGGGGTCACAATTTCAGCAAAAATCTGACTTTTGGCAATTCACTCAAAAATGGTGCCAAAAGCTTGAAAATGCTCTCCTGAAAGGTTTGGCACTCGAAACAGAAGGCTTTTTATCACAGGACAAGAAATCAGCCCTCAAAAACTTAACCGGCAGAAAATATTTTTTTGAAGAAATCCCTAAGCCCCGGGGTCACAATTTCAGCAAAAATCTGACTTTTCGCAATTCACTCAAAAATGGTGCCAAAAGCTTGAAAATGCTCTCATGAAAGGTTTGGCACTTGAAACAGAAGGCTTTATATCACAGGACAAGAAATCAGCCCTCAAAAACTTAACCGGCAGAAAATATTTTTTTGAAGAAATCCATAAGCCCCGGGGTCACAATTTCAGCAAAAATCTGACTTTTGGCAATTCACTCAAAAATGGTGCCAAAAGCTTGAAAATGCTGCCCTGAAAGGTTTGGCAATCGAAACAGAAGGCATTTTATCACAGGACAGGAAATCAGCCCTCAAAAACTTAACCGGCAGAAAATATTTTTTTGAAGAAATCCCTAAGCCCCGGGGTCACAATTTCAGCAAAAATCTGACTTTTGGCAATTCACTCAAAAATGGTTCCAAAAGCTTGAAAATGCTCTCATGAAAGGTTTGGCACTCGAAACAGAAGGCTTGTTATCACAGGACAAGAAATCAGCCCTCAAAAACCTAACCGGCGGAAAAGACTTTTTGGAAAAAATTCCTAAGCCCCGGGGTCACAATTTCAGCAAAAAACTGACTTTTGGCAATTCACTCAAAAATGGTTCCAAAAGCTTGAAAATGTTCTCCTGAAATGTTTGGCACTCGAAACAGAAGGCTTGTTATCACAGGACAAGAAATCAGCCCTCAGAAACCTAACCGGCGGAAAAGACTTTTTTGAAAAAATTCCAAACCCCCGGGGTCACAATTTCAGTAAAAATCTGACTTTTGGCAATTCACTCAAAAATGGTGCCAAAAACTTTAAAATGCTCTCCTGAAAGGTTTGGCACTCGAAACAGAAGGCTTGTTATCACAGGACAAGAAATCAGCCCTCAAAAACTTAACCGGCAGAAAATATTTTTTTGAAGAAAATCCTAACCCCCGGGGTCACAATTTCAGCAAAAATCTGACTTTTGGCAATTCACTCAAAAATGGTGCTAAAAGCTTGAAAATGCTCTCCTGAAAGGTTTGGCACTCGAAACAGAAGGCATTTTATCACAGGACAAGAAATCAGCCCTCAAAAGCTTAACCGGCAGAAAATATTTTTTTGAAAAAATCCCTAACCCCCGGGGTCACAATTTCAGCAAAAATCTGACTTTTGGCAATTCACTCAAAAATGGTTCCAAAAGCTTGAAAATGCTCTCCTGAAAGGTTTGGCACTCAAAACATAAGGCATTTTATCACAGGACAAGAAATCAGCCCTCAAAAACTTAACCGGCAGAAAATATTTTTTTGAAGAAAATCCTAACCCCCGGGGACACAATTTCAGCAAAAATCTGACTTTTGGCAATTCACTCAAAAATGGTGCTAAAAGCTTGAAAATGCTCTCCTGAAAGGTTTGGCACTCGAAACAGAAGGCATTTTATCACAGGACAAGAAATCAGCCCTCAAAAACTTAACCGGCAGAAAATATTTTTTTGAAAAAATCCCTAACCCCCGGGGTCACAATTTCAGCAAAAATCTGACTTTTGGCAATTCACTCAAAAATGGTTCCAAAAGCTTGGAAATGTTCTCCTGAAATGTTTGGCACTCGAAACAGAAGGCTTGTTATCACAGGACAAGAAATCAGCCCTCAAAAACCTAACCGGCGGAAAAGACTTTTTGGAAAAAATTCCTAAGCCCCGGGGTCACAATTTCAGCAAAAATCTGACTTTTGGCAATTCACTCAAAAATGGTTCCAAAAGCTTGAAAATGTTCTCCTGAAATGTTTGGCACTCGAAACAGAAGGCTTGTTATCACAGGACAAGAAATCAGCCCTCAGAAACGTAACCGGCGGAAAAGACTTTTTTGAAAAAATTCCAAACCCCCGGGGTCACAATTTCAGTAAAAATCTGACTTTTGGCAATTCAGTCAAAAATGGTGCCAAAAACTTTAAAATGCTCTCCTGAAAGGTTTGGCACTCGAAACAGAAGGCTTGTTATCACAGGACAAGAAATCAGCCCTCAAAAACTTAACCGGCAGAAAATATTTTTTTGAAGAAATCCCTAACCCCCGGGGTCACAATTTCAGCAAAAATCTGACTTTTGGCAATTCACTCAAAAATGGTGCTAAAAGCTTGAAAATGCTCTCCTGAAAGGTTTGGCACTCGAAACAGAAGGCATTTTATCACAGGACAAGAAATCAGCCCTCAAAAACTTAACCGGCAGAAAATATTTTTTTGAAAAAATCCCTAACCCCCGGGGTCACAATTTCAGCAAAAATCTGACTTTTGGCAATTCACTCAAAAATGGTGCCAAAAGCTTGAAAATGCTCTCCTGAAAGGTTTGGCACTCAAAACATAAGGCATTTTATCACAGGACAAGAAATCAGCCCTCAAAAACTTAACCGGCAGAAAATATTTTTTTGAAGAAATCCCTAACCCCCGGGGTCACAATTTCAGCAAAAATCTGACTTTTGGCAATTCACTCAAAAATGGTGCCAAAAGCTTGAAAATGCTCTCCTGAAAGGTTTGGGACTCGAAACAGAAGGCATTTTAACACAGGATAAGAAATCAGCCCTCAAAAACTGAACCGGCAGAAAATATTTTTTTGAAGAAATCCATAACCCCCGGGGTCACAATTTCAGCAAAAATCTGACTTTTGGCAATTCACTCAAAAATGGTGCCAAAAGCTTGAAAATGCTG
Organism: Podarcis vaucheri; assembly: GCF_965113315.1. NCBI lineage: Eukaryota > Metazoa > Chordata > Lepidosauria > Squamata > Lacertidae > Podarcis > Podarcis vaucheri. The sequence goes on from NC_138764.1 coordinate 12,659,064, forward strand.
CCCTGAAAGGTTTGGCACTCGAAACAGAAGGCATTTTATCACAGGACAGGAAATCAGCCCTCAAAAAATTAACCGGCAGAAAATATTTTTTTGAAGAAATCCCTAAGCCCCGGGGTCACAATTTCAGCAAAAATCTGACTTTTCGCAATTCACTCAAAAATGATGCCAAAAGCTTGAAAATGCTCTCCTGAAAGGTTTGGCACTCGAAACAGAAGGCATTTTATCACAGGACAAGAAATCAGCCCTCAAAAACTTAACCGGCAGAAATTTCTTTTCAAAAAATCCCTAACCCCCGGGGTCACAATTTCAGCAAAAATCTGACTTTTGGCAATTCACTCAAAAATGGTTCCAAAAGCTTGAAAATGTTCTCCTGAAATGTTTGGCACTCGAAACAGAAGGCTTGTTATCACAGGACAAGAAATCAGCCCTCAAAAACCTAACCGGCGGAAAAGACTTTTTGGAAAAAATTCCTAAGCCCCGGGGTCACAATTTCAGCAAAAATCTGACTTTTGGCAACTCACTCAAAAATGGTGCCAAAAGCTTGAAAATGTTCTCCTGAAATGTTTGGCACTCGAAACAGAAGGCTTTTTATCACAGGACAGGAAATCAGCCCTCAAAAACTTAACCGGCAGAAAATATTTTTTTGAAAAAATCCCTAAGCCCTGGGGTCACAATTTCAGCAAAAATCTGACTTTTGGCAATTCACTCAAAAATGGTGCCAAAAGCTTGAAAATCCTCTCCTGAAAGGTTTGGCACTCGAAACAGAAGGCATTTTATCACAGGACAAGAAATCAGCCCTCAAAAACTTAACCGGCAGAAATTTCTTTTCAAAAAATCCCTAACCCCCGGGGTCACAATTTCAGCAAAAATCTGACTTTTGGCAATTCACTCAAAAATGGTTCCAAAAGCTTGAAAATGTTCTCCTGAAATGTTTGGCACTCGAAACAGAAGGCTTGTTATCACAGGACAAGAAATCAGCCCTCAGAAACCTAACCGGCGGAAAAGACTTTTTTGAAAAAATTCCAAACCCCCGGGGTCACAATTTCAGTAAAAATCTGACTTTTGGCAATTCACTCAAAAATGGTGCCAAAAACTTTAAAATGCTCTCCTGAAAGGTTTGGCACTCGAAACAGAAGGCTTGTTATCACAGGACAAGAAATCAGCCCTCAAAAACTTAACCGGCAGAAAATATTTTTTTGAAGAAATCCCTAACCCCCGGGGTCACAATTTCAGCAAAAATCTGACTTTTGGCAATTCACTCAAAAATGGTGCCAAAAGCTTGAAAATGCTCTCCTGAAAGGTTTGGCACTCGAAACAGAAGGCTTTTTATCACAGGACAAGAAATCAGCCCTCAAAAACTTAACCGGCAGAAAATATTTTTTTGAAGAAATCCCTAAGCCCCGGGGTCACAATTTCAGCAAAAATCTGACTTTTCGCAATTCACTCAAAAATGGTGCCAAAAGCTTGAAAATGCTCTCATGAAAGGTTTGGCACTTGAAACAGAAGGCTTTATATCACAGGACAAGAAATCAGCCCTCAAAAACTTAACCGGCAGAAAATATTTTTTTGAAGAAATCCATAACCCCCGGGGTCACAATTTCAGCAAAAATCTGACTTTTGGCAATTCACTCAAAAATGGTGCCAAAAGCTTGAAAATGTTCTCCTGAAATGTTTGGCACTCGAAACAGAAGGCTTTTTATCACAGGACAGGAAATCAGCCCTCAAAAACTTAACCGGCAGAAAATATTTTTTTGAAAAAATCCCTAAGCCCCGGGGTCACAATTTCAGCAAAAATCTGACTTTTGGCAATTCACTCAAAAATGGTGCCAAAAGCTTGAAAATGCTCTCCTGAAAGGTTTGGCACTCGAAACAGAAGGCATTTTATCACAGGACAAGAAATCAGCCCTCAAAAACTTAACCGGCAGAAATTTCTTTTCAAAAAATCCCTAACCCCCGGGGTCACAATTTCAGCAAAAATCTGACTTTTGGCAATTCACTCAAAAATGGTTCCAAAAGCTTGAAAATGCTCTCCTGAAATGTTTGGCACTCGAAACAGAAGGCGTGTTATCACAGGACAAGAAATCAGCCCTCAAAAACCTAACCGGCGGAAAAGATTTTTTGGAAAAAATTCCTAAGCCCCGGGGTCACAATTTCAGCAAAAAACTGACTTTTGGCAATTCACTCAAAAATGGTTCCAAAAGCTTGAAAATGTTCTCCTGAAATGTTTGGCACTCGAAACAGAAGGCTTGTTGTCACAGGACAAGAAATCAGCCCTCAGAAACCTAACCGGCGGAAAAGACTTTTTTGAAAAAATTCCAAACCCCCGGGGTCACAATTTCAGCAAAAATCTGACTTTTGGCAATTCACTCAAAAATGGTGCTAAAAGCTTGAAAATGCTCTCCTGAAAGGTTTGGCACTCGAAACAGAAGGCATTTTATCACAGGACAAGAAATCAGCCCTCAAAAGCTTAACCGGCAGAAAATATTTTTTTGAAAAAATCCCTAACCCCCGGGGTCACAATTTCAGCAAAAATCTGACTTTTGGCAATTCACTCAAAAATGGTGCCAAAAGCTTGAAAATGCTCTCCTGAAAGGTTTGGCACTCGAAACAGAAGGCATTTTATCACAGGACAAGAAATCAGCCCTCAAAAACTTAACCGGCAGAAATTTCTTTTCAAAAAATCCCTAACCCCCGGGGTCACAATTTCAGCAAAAATCTGACTTTTGGCAATTCACTCAAAAATGGTTCCAAAAGCTTGAAAATGTTCTCCTGAAATGTTTGGCACTCGAAACAGAAGGCTTGTTATCACAGGACAAGAAATCAGCCCTCAGAAACCTAACCGGCGGAAAAGACTTTTTTGAAAAAATTCCAAACCCCCGGGGTCACAATTTCAGTAAAAATCTGACTTTTGGCAATTCACTCAAAAATGGTGCCAAAAACTTTAAAATGCTCTCCTGAAAGGTTTGGCACTCGAAACAGAAGGCTTGTTATCACAGGACAAGAAATCAGCCCTCAAAAACTTAACCGGCAGAAAATATTTTTTTGAAGAAATCCCTAACCCCCGGGGTCACAATTTCAGCAAAAATCTGACTTTTGGCAATTCACTCAAAAATGGTGCTAAAAGCTTGAAAATGCTCTCCTGAAAGGTTTGGCACTCGAAACAGAAGGCATTTTATCACAGGACAAGAAATCAGCCCTCAAAAACTTAACCGGCAGAAAATATTTTTTTGAAAAAATCCCTAACCCCCGGGGTCACAATTTCAGCAAAAATCTGACTTTTGGCAATTCACTCAAAAATGGTGCCAAAAGCTTGAAAATGCTCTCCTGAAAGGTTTGGCACTCAAAACATAAGGCATTTTATCACAGGACAAGAAATCAGCCCTCAAAAACTTAACCGGCAGAAAATATTTTTTTGAAGAAATCCCTAACCCCCGGGGTCACAATTTCAGCAAAAATCTGACTTTTGGCAATTCACTCAAAAATGGTGCCAAAAGCTTGAAAATGCTCTCCTGAAAGGTTTGGCACTCGAAACAGAAGGCTTTTTATCACAGGACAAGAAATCAGCCCTCAAAAACTTAACCGGCAGAAAATATTTTTTTGAAGAAATCCCTAAGCCCCGGGGTCACAATTTCAGCAAAAATCTGACTTTTCGCAATTCACTCAAAAATGGTGCCAAAAGCTTGAAAATGCTCTCATGAAAGGTTTGGCACTTGAAACAGAAGGCTTTATATCACAGGACAAGAAATCAGCCCTCAAAAACTTAACCGGCAGAAAATATTTTTTTGAAGAAATCCATAACCCCCGGGGTCACAATTTCAGCAAAAATCTGACTTTTGGCAATTCACTCAAAAATGGTTCCAAAAGCTTGAAAATGTTCTCCTGAAATGTTTGGCACTCGAAACAGAAGGCTTGTTATCACAGGACAAGAAATCAGCCCTCAAAAACCTAACCGGCGGAAAAGATTTTTTGGAAAAAATTCCTAAGCCCCGGGGTCACAATTTCAGCAAAAAACTGACTTTTGGCAATTCACTCAAAAATGGTTCCAAAAGCTTGAAAATGTTCTCCTGAAATGTTTGGCACTCGAAACAGAAGGCTTGTTATCACAGGACAAGAAATCAGCCCTCAGAAACCTAACCGGCGGAAAAGACTTTTTTGAAAAAATTCCAAACCCCCGGGGTCACAATTTCAGTAAAAATCTGACTTTTGGCAATTCACTCAAAAATGGTGCCAAAAACTTTAAAATGCTCTCCTGAAAGGTTTGGCACTCGAAACAGAAGGCTTGTTATCACAGGACAAGAAATCAGCCCTCAAAAACTTAACCGGCAGAAAATATTTTTTTGAAGAAAATCCTAACCCCCGGGGTCACAATTTCAGCAAAAATCTGACTTTTGGCAATTCACTCAAAAATGGTGCTAAAAGCTTGAAAATGCTCTCCTGAAAGGTTTGGCACTCAAAACATAAGGCATTTTATCACAGGACAAGAAATCAGCCCTCAAAAACTTAACCGGCAGAAAATATTTTTTTGAAGAAAATCCTAACCACCGGGGTCACAATTTCAGCAAAAATCTGACTTTTGGCAATTCACTCAAAAATGGTGCTAAAAGCTTGAAAATGCTCTCCTGAAAGGTTTGGCACTCGAAACAGAAGGCATTTTATCACAGGACAAGAAATCAGCCCTCAAAAACTTAACCGGCAGAAAATATTTTTTTGAAAAAATCCCTAACCTTCGGGGTCACAATTTCAGCAAAAATCTGACTTTTGGCAATTCACTCAAAAATGGTTCCAAAAGCTTGAAAATGTTCTCCTGAAATGTTTGGCACGCGAAACAGAAGGCTTGTTATCACAGGACAAGAAATCAGCCCTCAAAAACCTAACCGGCGGAAAAGACTTTTTGGAAAAAATTCCTAAGCCCCGGGGTCACAATTTCAGCAAAAATCTGACTTTTGGCAATTCACTCAAAAATGGTTCCAAAAGCTTGAAAATGTTCTCCTGAAATGTTTGGCACTCGAAACAGAAGGCTTGTTATCACAGGACAAGAAATCAGCCCTCAGAAACCTAACCGGTGGAAAAGACTTTTTTGAAAAAATTCCAAACCCCCGGGGTCACAATTTCAGTAAAAATCTGACTTTTGGCAATTCAGTCAAAAATGGTGCCAAAAACTTTAAAATGCTCTCCTGAAAGGTTTGGCACTCGAAACAGAAGGCTTGTTATCACAGGACAAGAAATCAGCCCTCAAAAACTTAACCGGCAGAAAATATTTTTTTGAAGAAATCCCTAACCCCCGGGGTCACAATTTCAGCAAAAATCTGACTTTTGGCAATTCACTCAAAAATGGTGCTAAAAGCTTGAAAATGCTCTCCTGAAAGGTTTGGCACTCGAAACAGAAGGCATTTTATCACAGGACAAGAAATCAGCCCTCAAAAACTTAACCGGCAGAAAATATTTTTTTGAAAAAATCCCTAACCCCCGGGGTCACAATTTCAGCAAAAATCTGACTTTTGGCAATTCACTCAAAAATGGTGCCAAAAGCTTGAAAATGCTCTCCTGAAAGGTTTGGCACTCGAAACAGAAGGCATTTTATCACAGGACAAGAAATCAGCCCTCAAAAACGTAACCGGCAGAAAATATTTTTTTGAAGAAATCCCTAACCCCCGGGGTCACAATTTCAGCAAAAATCTGACTTTTGGCAATTCACTCAAAAATGGTTCCAAAAGCTTGAAAATGCTGTCCTGAAATGTTTGGCACTCGAAACAGAAGGCTTGTTATCACAGGACAAGAAATCAGCCCTCAGAAACCTAACCGGCGGAAAAGACTTTTTTGAAAAAATTCCAAACCCCCGGGGTCACAATTTCAGCAAAAATCTGACTTTTGGCAATTCACTCAAAAATGGTGCAAAAGCTTGAAAATGCTCTCCTGAAAGGTTTGGTACTCGAAACAGAAGGCTTTTTATCACAGGACAAGAAATCAGCCCTCAAAAACTTAACCGGCAGAAAATATTTTTTTGAAGAAATCCCTAACCCCCGGGGTCACAATTTCAGCAAAAATCTGACTTTTGGCAATTCACTCAAAAATGGTGCCAAAAGCTTGAAAATGCTCTCCTGAAAGGTTTGGCACTCGAAACAGAAGGCATTTTATCACAGGACAAGAAATCAGCCCTCAAAAACTTAACCGGCAGAAAATATTTTTTTGAAGAAATCCCTAAGCCCCGGGGTCACAATTTCAGCAAAAATCTGACTTTTGGCAATTCACTCAAAAATGGTGCCAAAAGCTTGAAAATGCTCTCCTGAAAGGTTTGGCACTCGAAACAGAAGGCTTTTTATCACAGGACAAGAAATCAGCCCTCAAAAACTTAACCGGCAGAAAATATTTTTTTGAAGAAATCCCTAAGCCCCGGGGTCACAATTTCAGCAAAAATCTGACTTTTCGCAATTCACTCAAAAATGGTGCCAAAAGCTTGAAAATGCTCTCATGAAAGGTTTGGCACTTGAAACTGAAGGCTTTTTATCACAGGACAAGAAATCAGCCCTCAAAAACTTAACCGGCAGAAAATATTTTTTTGAAGAAATTCATAAGCCCCGGGGTCACAATTTCAGCAAAAATCTGACTTTTGGCAATTCACTCAAAAATGGTGCCAAAAGCTTGAAAATGCTCTCCTGAAAGGTTTGGCACTCGAAACAGAAGGCATTTTATCACAGGACAAGAAATCAGCCCTCAAAAACTTAACCGGCAGAAATTTCTTTTCAAAAAATCCCTAACCCCCGGGGTCACAATTTCAGCAAAAATCTTTCTTTTGGCAATTCACTCAAAAATGGTTACAAAAGCTTGAAAATGTTCTCCTGAAATGTTTGGCACTCGAAACAGAAGGCTTGTTATCACAGGACAAGAAATCAGCCCTCAAAAACCTAACCGGCGGAAAAGACATTTTGGAAAAAATTCCTAAGCCCCGGGGTCACAATTTCAGCAAAAATCTGACTTTTGGCAATTCACTCAAAAATGGTTCCAAAAGCTTGAAAATGTTCTCCTGAAATGTTTGGCACTCGAAACAGAAGGCTTGTTATCACAGGACAAGAAATCAGCCCTCAGAAACCTAACCGGCGGAAAAGACTTTTTTGAAAAAATTCCAAACCCCCGGGGTCACAATTTCAGTAAAAATCTGACTTTTGGCAATTCACTCAAAAATGGTGCCAAAAACTTTAAAATGCTCTCCTGAAAGGTTTGGCACTCGAAACAGAAGGCTTGTTATCACAGGACAAGAAATCAGCCCTCAAAAACGTAACCGGCAGAAAATATTTTTTTGAAGAAATCCCTAACCCCCGGGGTCACAATTTCAGCAAAAATCTGACTTTTGGCAATTCACTCAAAAATGGTGCTAAAAGCTTGAAAATGCTCTCCTGAAAGGTTTGGCACTTGAAACAGAAGACATTTTATCACAGGACAAGAAATCAGCCCTCAAAAACTTAACCGGCAGAAAATATTTTTTTGAAAAAATCCCTAACCCCCGGGGTCACAATTTCAGCAAAAATCTGACTTTTGGCAATTCACTCAAAAATGGTGCCAAAAGCTTGAAAATGCTCTCCTGAAAGGTTTGGCACTCAAAACATAAGGCATTTTATCACAGGACAAGAAATCAGCCCTCAAAAACTTAACCGGCAGAAAATATTTTTTTGAAGAAATCCCTAACCCCCGGGGTCACAATTTCAGCAAAAATCTGACTTTTGGCAATTCACTCAAAAATGGTGCCAAAAGCTTGAAAATGCTCTCCTGAAAGGTTTAGCACTCGAAACACAAGGCATTTTATCACAGGACAAGAAATCAGCCCTCAAAAACTTAACCGGCAGAAAATATTTTTTTGAAGAAATCCCTAAGCCCCGGGGTCACAATTTCAGCAAAAATCTGACTTTTGGCAATTCACTCAAAAATGGTGCCAAAAGCTTGAAAATGCTCTCCTGAAAGGTTTGGCACTCGAAACAGAAGGCTTTTTATCACAGGACAAGAAATCAGCCCTCAAAAACTTAACCGGCAGAAAATATTTTTTTGAAGAAATCCCTAAGCCCCGGGGTCACAATTTCAGCAAAAATCTGACTTTTCGCAATTCACTCAAAAATGGTGCCAAAAGCTTGAAAATGCTCTCATGAAAGGTTTGGCACTCGAAACAGAAGGCTTTTTATCACAGGACAAGAAATCAGCCCTCAAAAACTTAACCGGCAGAAAATATTTTTTTGAAGAAATCCATAAGCCCCGGGGTCACAATTTCAGCAAAAATCTGACTTTTGGCAATTCACTCAAAAATGGTGCCAAAAGCTTGAAAATGCTGCCCTGAAAGGTTTGGCAATCGAAACAGAAGGCATTTTATCACAGGACAGGAAATCAGCCCTCAAAAACTTAACCGGCAGAAAATATTTTTTTGAAGAAATCCCTAACCCCCGGGGTCACAATTTCAGCAAAAATCTGACTTTTGGCAATTCACTCAAAAATGGTGCCAAAAGCTTGAAAATGCTCCCCTGAAAGGTTTGGCACTCGAAACAGAAGGCATTTTATCACAGGACAAGAAATCAGCCCTCAAAAACTTAACCGGCAGAAATTTCTTTTCAAAAAATCCCTAACCCCCGGGGTCACAATTTCAGCAAAAATCTGACTTTTGGCAATTCACTCAAAAATGGTTCCAAAAGCTTGAAAATGTTCTCCTGAAATTTTTGGCACTCGAAACAGAAGGCTTGTTATCACAGGACAAGAAATCAGCCCTCAAAAACCTAACCGGCGGAAAAGACTTTTTGGAAAAAATTCCTAAGCCCCGGGGTCACAATTTCAGCAAAAATCTGGCTTTTGGCAATTCACTCAAAAATGGTGCCAAAAGCTTGAAAATGCTCTCCTGAAAGGTTTGGCACTCGAAACAGAAGGCATTTTATCACAGGACGAAGAAATCAGCCCTCAAAAACTTAACTGGCAGAAAATATTTTTTTGAAGAAATCCATAACCCCCGGGGTCACAATTTCAGCAAAAATCTGACTTTTGGCAATTCACTCAAAAATGGTGCCAAAAGCTTGAAAATGTTCTCCTGAAATGTTTGGCACTCGAAACAGAAGGCTTTTTATCACAGGACAAGAAATCAGCCCTCAAAAACTTAACCGGCAGAAAATATTTTTTTGAAGAAATCCATAACCCCCGGGGTCACAATTTCAGCAAAAATCTGACTTTTGGCAATTCACTCAAAAATGGTTCCAAAAGCTTGAAAATGTTCTCCTGAAATGTTTGGCACTCGAAACAGAAGGCTTGTTATCACAGGACAAGAAATCAGCCCTCAAAAACCTAACCGGCGGAAAAGACTTTTTGGAAAAAATTCCTAAGCCCCGGGGTCACAATTTCAGCAAAAATCTGGCTTTTGGCAATTCACTCAAAAATGGTGCTAAAAGCTTGAAAATGCTCTCCTGAAAGGTTTGGCACTCGAAACAGAAGGCATTTTATCACAGGACAAGAAATCAGCCCTCAAAAACTTAACCGGCAGAAAATATTTTTTTGAAAAAATCCCTAACCCCCGGGGTCACAATTTCAGCAAAAATCTGACTTTTGGCAATTCACTCAAAAATGGTCCCAAAAGCTTGAAAATGCTCTCCTGAAAGGTTTGGCACTCAAAACATAAGGCATTTTATCACAGGACAAGAAATCAGCCCTCAAAAACTTAACCGGCAGAAAATATTTTTTTGAAGAAATCCCTAAGCCCCGGGGTCACAATTTCAGCAAAAATCTGACTTTTGGCAATTCACTCAAAAATGGTGCCAAAAGCTTGAAAATGCTCTCCTGAAAGGTTTGGCACTCGAAACAGAAGGCTTGTTATCACAGGACAAGAAATCAGCCCTCAGAAACCTAACCGGCGGAAAAGACTTTTTTGAAAAAATTCCAAACCCCCGGGGTCACAATTTCAGCAAAAATCTGACTTTTGGCAATTCACTCAAAAATGGTGCCAAAAGCTTGAAAATGCTCTCCTGAAAGGTTTGGCACTCAAAACATAAGGCATTTTATCACAGGACAAGAAATCAGCCCTCAAAAACTTCACCGGCAGAAAATATTTTTTTGAAGAAATCCCTAACCCCCGGGGTCACAATTTCAGCAAAAATCTGACTTTTGGCAATTCACTCAAAAATGGTGCCAAAAGCTTGAAAATGCTCTCCTGAAAGGTTTGGCACTCGAAACAGAAGGCATTTTATCACAGGACAAGAAATCAGCCCTCAAAAACTTAACCGGCAGAAAATATTTTTTTGAAGAAATCCCTAAGCCCCGGGGTCACAATTTCAGCAAAAATCTTTCTTTTGGCAATTCACTCAAAAATGGTTACAAAAGCTTGAAAATGTTCTCCTGAAATGTTTGGCACTCGAAACAGAAGGCTTGTTATCACAGGACAAGAAATCAGCCCTCAAAAACCTAACCGGCGGAAAAGACTTTTTGGAAAAAATTCCAAACCCCCGGGGTCACAATTTCAGTAAAAATCTGACTTTTGGCAATTCACTCAAAAATGGTGCTAAAAGCTTGAAAATGCTCTCCTGAAAGGTTTGGCACTTGAAACAGAAGACATTTTATCACAGGACAAGAAATCAGCCCTCAAAAACTTAACCGGCAGAAAATATTTTTTTGAAAAAATCCCTAACCCCCGGGGTCACAATTTCAGCAAAAATCTGACTTTTGGCAATTCACTCAAAAATGGTGCCAAAAGCTTGAAAATGCTCTCCTGAAAGGTTTGGCACTCAAAACATAAGGCATTTTATCACAGGACAAGAAATCAGCCCTCAAAAACTTAACCGGCAGAAAATATTTTTTTGAAGAAATCCCTAACCCCCGGGGTCACAATTTCAGCAAAAATCTGACTTTTGGCAATTCACTCAAAAATGGTGCCAAAAGCTTGAAAATGCTCTCCTGAAAGGTTTAGCACTCGAAACACAAGGCATTTTATCACAGGACAAGAAATCAGCCCTCAAAAACTTAACCGGCAGAAAATATTTTTTTGAAGAAATCCCTAAGCCCCGGGGTCACAATTTCAGCAAAAATCTGACTTTTGGCAATTCACTCAAAAATGGTGCCAAAAGCTTGAAAATGCTCTCCTGAAAGGTTTGGCACTCGAAACAGAAGGCTTTTTATCACAGGACAAGAAATCAGCCCTCAAAAACTTAACCGGCAGAAAATATTTTTTTGAAGAAATCCCTAAGCCCCGGGGTCACAATTTCAGCAAAAATCTGACTTTTCGCAATTCACTCAAAAATGGTGCCAAAAGCTTGAAAATGCTCTCATGAAAGGTTTGGCACTTGAAACAGAAGGCTTTTTATCACAGGACAAGAAATCAGCCCTCAAAAACTTAACCGGCAGAAAATATTTTTTTGAAGAAATCCATAAGCCCCGGGGTCACAATTTCAGCAAAAATCTGACTTTTGGCAATTCACTCAAAAATGGTGCCAAAAGCTTGAAAATGCTGCCCTGAAAGGTTTGGCAATCGAAACAGAAGGCATTTTATCACAGGACAGGAAATCAGCCCTCAAAAACTTAACCGGCAGAAAATATTTTTTTGAAGAAATCCCTAAGCCCCGGGGTCACAATTTCAGCAAAAATCTGACTTTTGGCAATTCACTCAAAAATGGTGCCAAAAGCTTGAAAATGCTCTCCTGAAAGGTTTGGCACTCGAAACAGAAGGCATTTTATCACAGGACAAGAAATCAGCCCTCAAAAACTTAACCGGCAGAAATTTCTTTTCAAAAAATCCCTAACCTTCGGGGTCACAATTTCAGCAAAAATCTGACTTTTGGCAATTCACTCAAAAATGGTTCCAAAAGCTTGAAAATGTTCTCCTGAAATGTTTGGCACTCGAAACAGAAGGCTTGTTATCACAGGACAAGAAATCAGCCCTCAAAAACCTAACCGGCGGAAAAGACTTTTTGGAAAAAATTCCTAAGCCCCGGGGTCAAAATTTCAGCAAAAATCTGACTTTTGGCAATTCACTCAAAAATGGTTCCAAAAGCTTGAAAATGTTCTCCTGAAATGTTTGGCACTCGAAACAGAAGGCTTGTTATCACAGGACAAGAAATCAGCCCTCAGAAACCTAACCGGCGGAAAAGACTTTTTTGAAAAAATTCCAAACCCCCGGGGTCACAATTTCAGTAAAAATCTGACTTTTGGCAATTCACTCAAAAATGGTGCCAAAAACTTTAAAATGCTCTCCTGAAAGGTTTGGCACTCGAAACAGAAGGCTTGTTATCACAGGACAAGAAATCAGCCCTCAAAAACTTAACTGGCAGAAAATATTTTTTTGAAGAAATCCCTAACCCCCGGGGTCACAATTTCAGCAAAAATCTGACTTTTGGCAATTCACTCAAAAATGGTGCTAAAAGCTTGAAAATGCTCTCCTGAAAGGTTTGGCACTCGAAACAGAAGGCATTTTATCACAGGACAAGAAATCAGCCCTCAAAAACTTAACCGGCAGAAAATATTTTTTTGAAAAAATCCCTAACCCCCGGGGTCACAATTTCAGCAAAAATCTGACTTTTGGCAATTCACTCAAAAATGGTGCCAAAAGCTTGAAAATGCTCTCCTGAAAGGTTTGGCACTCAAAACATAAGGCATTTTATCACAGGACAAGAAATCAGCCCTCAAAAACTTAACCGGCAGAAAATATTTTTTTGAAGAAATCCCTAACCCCCGGGGTCACAATTTCAGCAAAAATCTGACTTTTGGCAATTCACTCAAAAATGGTGCCAAAAGCTTGAAAATGCTCTCCTGAAAGGTTTGGTACTCAAAACAGAAGGCTTTTTATCACAGGACAAGAAATCAGCCCTCAAAAACTTAACCGGCAGAAAATATTTTTTTGAAGAAATCCATAAGCCCCGGGGTCACAATTTCAGCAAAAATCTGACTTTTGGCAATTCACTCAAAAATGGTGCCAAAAGCTTGAAAATGCTCTCCTGAAAGGTTTGGCACTCGAAACAGAAGGCTTTTTATCACAGGACAAGAAATCAGCCCTCAAAAACTTAACCGGCAGAAAATATTTTTTTGAAGAAATCCCTAACCCCCGGGGTCACAATTTCAGCAAAAATCTGACTTTTGGCAATTCACTCAAAAATGGTGCCAAAAGCTTGAAAATGCTCTCCTGAAAGGTTTGGCACTCGAAACAGAAGGCTTTTTATCACAGGACAAGAAATCAGCCCTCAAAAACTTAACCGGCAGAAAATATTTTTTTGAAGAAATCCCTAACCCCCGGGGTCACAATTTCAGCAAAAATCTGACTTTTGGCAATTCACTCAAAAATGGTGCCAAAAGCTTGAAAATGCTCTCCTGAAAGGTTTGGCACTCGAAACAGAAGGCATTTTATCACAGGACAAGAAATCAGCCCTCAAAAACTTAACCGGCAGAAATTTCTTTTCAAAAAATCCCTAACCCCCGGGGTCACAATTTCAGCAAAAATCTGACTTTTGGCAATTCACTCAAAAATGGTTCCAAAAGCTTGAAAATGTTCTCCTGAAATGTTTGGCACTCGAAACAGAAGGCTTGTTATCACAGGACAAGAAATCAGCCCTCAAAAACCTAACCGGCGGAAAAGACTTTTTGGAAAAAATTCCTAAGCCCCGGGGTCACAATTTCAGCAAAAATCTGGCTTTTGGCAATTCACTCAAAAATGGTGCCAAAAGCTTGAAAATGCTCTCCTGAAAGGTTTGGCACTCGAAACAGAAGGCATTTTATCACAGGACAAGAAATCAGCCCTCAAAAACTTAACCGGCAGAAAATATTTTTTTGAAGAAATCCATAACCCCCGGGGTCACAATTTCAGCAAAAATCTGACTTTTGGCAATTCACTCAAAAATGGTTCCAAAAGCTTGAAAATGTTCTCCTGAAATGTTTGGCACTCGAAACAGAAGGCTTTTTATCACAGGACAAGAAATCAGCCCTCAAAAACTTAACCGGCAGAAAATATTTTTTTGAAGAAATCCCTAACCCCCGGGGTCACAATTTCAGCAAAAATCTGACTTTTGGCAATTCACTCAAAAATGGTGCCAAAAGCTTGAAAATGCTCTCCTGAAAGGTTTGGCACTCGAAACAGAAGGCATTTTATCACAGGACAAGAAATCAGCCCTCAAAAACTTAACCGGCGGAAAAGTCTTTTTTGAAGAAATCCATAACCCCCAGGGTCACAATTTCAGCAAAAATCTGACTTTTGGCAATTCACTCAAAAATGGTGCCAAAAGCTTGAAAATGCTCCCCTGAAAGGTTTGGCACTCGAAACAGAAGGCTTTTTATCACAGGACAAGAAATCAGCCCTCAAAAACTTAACCGGCAGAAAATATTTTTTTGAAAAAATCCCTAAGCCCCGGGGTCACAATTTCAGCAAAAATCTGACTTTTGGCAATTCACTCAAAAATGGTTCCAAAAGCTTGAAAATGCTGTCCTGAAATGTTTGGCACTCGAAACAGAAGGCTTGTTATCACAGGACAAGAAATCAGCCCTCAGAAACCTAACCGGCGGAAAAGTCTTTTTTGAAGAAATCCATAACCCCCGGGGTCACAATTTCAGCAAAAATCTGACTTTTGGCAATTCACTCAAAAATGGTGCCAAAAGCTTGAAAATGCTCCCCTGAAAGGTTTGGCAATCGAAACAGAAGGCTTTTTATCACAGGACAAGAAATCAGCCCTCAAAAACTTAACCGGCAGAAAATATTTTTTTGAAAAAATCCCTAAGCCCCGGGGTCACAATTTCAGCAAAAATCTAACTTTTGGCAATTCACTCAAAAATGGTTCCAAAAGCCTGAAAATGTTCTCCTGAAATGTTTGGCACTCGAAACAGAAGGCTTGTTATCACAGGACAAGAAATCAGCCCTCAAAAACCTAACCGGCGGAAAAGACTTTTTGGAAAAAATTCCTAAGCCCCGGGGTCACAATTTCAGCAAAAATCTGACTTTTGGCAATTCACTCAAAAATGGTGCCAAAAGCTTGAAAATGTTCTCCTGAAATGTTTGGCACTCGAAACAGAAGGCTTGTTATCACAGGACAAGAAATCAGCCCTCAGAAACCTTACCGGCGGAAAAGACTTTTTTGAAAAAATTCCAAGCCCCCGGGGTCACAATTTCAGCAGAAATCTGACTTTTGGCAATTCACTCAAAAATGGTGCCAAAAGCTTGAAAATGCTCTCCTGAAAGGTTTGGTACTCGAAACAGAAGGCTTTTTATCACAGGACAAGAAATCAGCCCTCAAAAACTTAACCGGCAGAAAATATTTTTTTGAAGAAATCAATAAGCCCCGGGGTCACAATTTCAGCAAAAATCTGACTTTTGGCAATTCACTCAAAAATGGTGCCAAAAGCTTGAAAATGCTCCCCTGAAAGGTTTGGCACTCGAAACAGAAGGCTTTTTATCACAGGACAAGAAATCAGCCCTCAAAAACTTAACCGGCAGAAAATATTTTTTTGAAGAAATCCATAACCCCCGGGGTCACAATTTCAGCAAAAATCTGACTTTTGGCAATTCACTCAAAAATGGTGCCAAAAGCTTGAAAATGCTGCCCTGAAAGGTTTGGCACTCGAAACAGAAGGCATTTTATCACAGGACAAGAAATCAGCCCTCAAAAACTTAACCGGCAGAAATTTCTTTTCAAAAAATCCCTAACCCCCGGGGTCACAATTTCAGCAAAAATCTGACTTTTGGCAATTCACTCAAAAATGGTTCCAAAAGCTTGAAAATGTTCTCCTGAAATGTTTGGCACTCGAAACAGAAGGCTTGTTATCACAGGACAAGAAATCAGCCCTCAAAAACCTAACCGGCGGAAAAGACTTTTTGGAAAAAATTCCTAAGCCCCGGGGTCACAATTTCAGCAAAAATCTGGCTTTTGGCAATTCACTCAAAAATGGTGCCAAAAGCTTGAAAATGCTCTCCTGAAAGGTTTGGCACTCGAAACAGAAGGCATTTTATCACAGGACAAGAAATCAGCCCTCAAAAACTTAACGGCAGAAAATATTTTTTTGAAGAAATCCATAACCCCCGGGGTCACAATTTCAGCAAAAATCTGACTTTTGGCAATTCACTCAAAAATGGTGCCAAAAGCTTGAAAATGTTCTCCTGAAATGTTTGGCACTCGAAACAGAAGGCTTTTTATCACAGGACAAGAAATCAGCCCTCAAAAACTTAACCGGCAGAAAATATTTTTTTGAAGAAATCCCTAACCCCCGGGGTCACAATTTCAGCAAAAATCTGACTTTTGGCAATTCACTCAAAAATGGTGCCAAAAGCTTGAAAATGCTCTCCTGAAAGGTTTGGCACTCGAAACAGAAGGCATTTTATCACAGGACAAGAAATCAGCCCTCAAAAACTTAACCGGCAGAAAATATTTTTTTGAAAAAATCCCTAACCCCCGGGGTCACAATTTCAGCAAAAATCTGACTTTTGGCAATTCACTCAAAAATGGTGCCAAAAGCTTGAAAATGCTCTCCTGAAAGGTTTGGCACTCAAAACATAAGGCATTTTATCACAGTACAAGAAATCAGCCCTCAAAAACCTAACCGGCGGAAAAGACTTTTTGGAAAAAATTCCTAAGCCCCGGGGTCACAATTTCAGCAAAAATCTGACTTTTGGCAATTCACTCAAAAATGGTGCCAAAAGCTTGAAAATGCTCCCCTGAAAGGTTTGGCACTCGAAACAGAAGGCTTTTTATCACAGGACAAGAAATCAGCCCTCAAAAACTTAACCGGCAGAAAATATTTTTTTGAAGAAATCCATAACCCCCGGGGTCACAATTTCAGCAAAAATCTGACTTTTGGCAATTCACTCAAAAATGGTGCCAAAAGCTTGAAAATGCTGCCCTGAAAGGTTTGGCACTCGAAACAGAAGGCATTTTATCACAGGACAAGAAATCAGCCCTCAAAAACTTAACCGGCAGAAATTTCTTTTCAAAAAATCCCTAACCCCCGGGGTCACAATTTCAGCAAAAATCTGACTTTTGGCAATTCACTCAAAAATGGTTCCAAAAGCTTGAAAATGTTCTCCTGAAATGTTTGGCACTCGAAACAGAAGGCTTGTTATCACAGGACAAGAAATCAGCCCTCAAAAACCTAACCGGCGGAAAAGACTTTTTGGAAAAAATTCCTAAGCCCCGGGGTCACAATTTCAGCAAAAATCTGGCTTTTGGCAATTCACTCAAAAATGGTGCCAAAAGCTTGAAAATGCTCTCCTGAAAGGTTTGGCACTCGAAACAGAAGGCATTTTATCACAGGACAAGAAATCAGCCCTCAAAAACTTAACGGCAGAAAATATTTTTTTGAAGAAATCCATAACCCCCGGGGTCACAATTTCAGCAAAAATCTGACTTTTGGCAATTCACTCAAAAATGGTGCCAAAAGCTTGAAAATGTTCTCCTGAAATGTTTGGCACTCGAAACAGAAGGCTTTTTATCACAGGACAAGAAATCAGCCCTCAAAAACTTAACCGGCAGAAAATATTTTTTTGAAGAAATCCCTAACCCCCGGGGTCACAATTTCAGCAAAAATCTGACTTTTGGCAATTCACTCAAAAATGGTGCCAAAAGCTTGAAAATGCTCTCCTGAAAGGTTTGGCACTCGAAACAGAAGGCATTTTATCACAGGACAAGAAATCAGCCCTCAAAAACTTAACCGGCAGAAAATATTTTTTTGAAAAAATCCCTAACCCCCGGGGTCACAATTTCAGCAAAAATCTGACTTTTGGCAATTCACTCAAAAATGGTGCCAAAAGCTTGAAAATGCTCTCCTGAAAGGTTTGGCACTCAAAACATAAGGCATTTTATCACAGTACAAGAAATCAGCCCTCAAAAACCTAACCGGCGGAAAAGACTTTTTGGAAAAAATTCCTAAGCCCCGGGGTCACAATTTCAGCAAAAATCTGACTTTTGGCAATTCACTCAAAAATGGTGCCAAAAGCTTGAAAATGCTCCCCTGAAAGGTTTGGCACTCGAAACAGAAGGCTTTTTATCACAGGACAAGAAATCAGCCCTCAAAAACTTAACCGGCAGAAAATATTTTTTTGAAGAAATCCATAAGCCCCGGGGTCACAATTTCAGCAAAAATCTGACTTTTGGCAATTCACTCAAAAATGGTGCCAAAAGCTTGAAAATGCTGCCCTGAAAGGTTTGGCACTCGAAACAGAAGGCATTTTATCACAGGACAAGAAATCAGCCCTCAAAAACTTAACCGGCAGAAATTTCTTTTCAAAAAATCCCTAACCCCCGGGGTCACAATTTCAGCAAAAATCTGACTTTTGGCAATTCACTCAAAGATGGTTCCAAAAGCTTGAAAATGTTCTCCTGAAATGTTTGGCACTCGAAACAGAAGGCTTGTTATCACAGGACAAGAAATCAGCCCTCAAAAACCTAACCGGCGGAAAAGACTTTTTTGAAAAAATCCCTAACCCCCGGGGTCACAATTTCAGCAAAAATCTGGCTTTTGGCAATTCACTCAAAAATGGTGCCAAAAGCTTGAAAATGCTCTCCTGAAATGTTTGGCACTCAAAACATAAGGCATTTTATCACAGGACAAGAAATCAGCCCTCAAAAACTTAACCGGCAGAAAATATTTTTTTGAAGAAATCCATAAGCCCCGGGGTCACAATTTCAGCAAAAATCTGACTTTTGGCAATTCACTCAAAAATGGTGCCAAAAGCTTGAAAATGCTCTCCTGAAAGGTTTGGCACTCGAAACAGAAGGCTTTTTATCACAGGACAAGAAATCAGCCCTCAAAAACTTAACCGGCAGAAAATATTTTTTTGAAGAAATCCCTAACCCCCGGGGTCACAATTTCAGCAAAAATCTGACTTTTGGCAATTCACTCAAAAATGGTGCCAAAAGCTTGAAAATGCTCTCCTGAAAGGTTTGGCACTTGAAACAGAAGGCTTTTTATCACAGGACAAGAAATCAGCCCTCAAAAACTTAACCGGCAGAAAATATTTTTTTGAAGAAATCCATAAGCCCCGGGGTCACAATTTCAGCAAAAATCTGACTTTTGGCAATTCACTCAAAAATGGTGCCAAAAGCTTGAAAATGCTGCCCTGAAAGGTTTGGCACTCGAAACAGAAGGCATTTTATCACAAGACAGGAAATCAGCCCTCAAAAACTTAACCGGCAGAAAATATTTTTTTGAAGAAATCCATAAGCCCCGGGGTCACAATTTCAGCAAAAATCTGACTTTTGGCAATTCACTCAAAAATGGTACCAAAAGCTTGAAAATGCTGCCCTGAAAGGTTTGGCACTCGAAACAGAAGGCATTTTATCACAAGACAGGAAATCAGCCCTCAAAAACTTAACCGGCAGAAAATATTTTTTTGAAAAAATCCCTAAGCCCCGGGGTCACAATTTCAGCAAAAATCTGACTTTTGGCAATTCACTCAAAAATGGTGCCAAAAGCTTGAAAATGCTCTCCTGAAAGGTTTGGCACTCGAAACAGAAGGCATTTTATCACAGGACAAGAAATCAGCCCTCAAAAACTTAACCGGCAGAAATTTCTTTTCAAAAAATCCCTAACCCCCGGGGTCACAATTTCAGCAAAAATCTGACTTTTGGCAATTCACTCAAAAATGGTTCCAAAAGCTTGAAAATGTTCTCCTGAAATGTTTGGCAGTCGAAACAGAAGGCTTGTTATCACAGGACAAGAAATCAGCCCTCAGAAAGCTAACCGGCGGAAAAGACTTTTTTGAAAAAATTCCAAACCCCCGGGGTCACAATTTCAGCAAAAATCTGACTTTTGGCAATTCACTCAAAAATGGTGCCAAAAACTTTAAAATGCTCTCCTGAAAGGTTTCGCACTCGAAACAGAAGGATTGTTATCACAGGACAAGAAATCAGCCCTCAAAAACTTAACCGGCAGAAAATATTTTTTTGAAGAAATCCCTAACCCCCGGGGTCTCAATTTCAGCAAAAATCTGACTTTTGGCAATTCACTCAAAAATGGTTCCAAAAGCTTGAAAATGTTCTCCTGAAATGTTTGGCACTCGAAACAGAAGGCTTGTTATCACAGGACAAGAAATCAGCCCTCAGAAACCTAACCGGCGGAAAAGACTTTTTTGAAAAAATTCCAAACCCCCGGGGTCACAATTTCAGCAAAAATCTGACTTTTGGCAATTCACTCAAAAATGGTGCCAAAAACTATAAAATGCTCTCCTGAAAGGTTTGGCACTCGAAACAGAAGGCTTGTTATCACAGGACAAGAAATCAGCCCTCAAAAACTTAACCGGCAGAAAATATTTTTTTGAAAAAATCCCTAACCCCCGGGGTCACAATTTCAGCAAAAATCTGACTTTTGGCAATTCACTCAAAAATGGTGCTAAAAGCTTGAAAATGCTCTCCTGAAAGGTTTGGCACTCGAAACAGAAGGCATTTTATCACAGGACAAGAAATCAGCCCTCAAAAACTTAACCGGCAGAAAATATTTTTTTGAAGAAATCCCTAAGCCCCGGGGTCACAATTTCAGCAAAAATCTGACTTTTGGCAATTCACTAAAAAAGGTGCCAAAAGCTTGAAAATGCTGCCCTGAAAGGTTTGGCACTCAAAACAGAAGGCATTTTATCACAGGACAAGAAATCAGCCCTCAAAAACTTAACCGGCAGAAAATATTTTTTTGAAGAAATCCCTAACCCCCGGGGTCACAATTTCAGCAAAAATCTGACTTTTGGCAATTACTCAAAAATGGTTCCAAAAGCTTGAAAATGTTCTCCTGAAATGTTTGGCACTCGAAACAGAAGGCTTGTTATCACAGGACAAGAAATCAGCCCTCAAAAACCTAACCGGCGGAAAAGACTTTTTGGAAAAAATTCCTAAGCCCCGGGGTCACAATTTCAGCAAAAATCTGGCTTTTGGCAATTCACTCAAAAATGGTGCCAAAAGCTTGAAAATGCTCTCCTGAAAGGTTTGGCACTCGAAACAGAAGGCATTTTATCACAGGACAAGAAATCAGCCCTCAAAAACTTAACCGGCAGAAAATATTTTTTTGAAGAAACCCATAACCCCCGAGGTCACAATTTCAGCAAAAATCTGACTTTTGGCAATTCACTCAAAAATGGTGCCAAAAGCTTGAAAATGTTCTCCTGAAATGTTTGGCACTCGAAACAGAAGGCTTTTTATCACAGGACAAGAAATCAGCCCTCAAAAACTTAACCGGCAGAAAATATTTTTTTGAAGAAATTCCTAACCCCCGGGGTCACAATTTCAGCAAAAATCTGACTTTTGGCAATTCACTCAAAAATGGTGCCAAAAGCTTGAAAATGCTCTCCTGAAAGGTTTGGCACTCGAAACAGAAGGCATTTTATCACAGGACAAGAAATCAGCCCTCAAAAACTTAACCGGCAGAAAATATTTTTTTGAAAAAATCCCTAACCCCCCGGGGTCACAATTTCAGCAAAAATCTGACTTTTGGCAATTCACTCAAAAATGGCGCCAAAAGCTTGAAAATGTTCTCCTGAAATGTTTGGCATTCGAAACAGAAGGCTTGTTATCACAGGACAAGAAATCAGCCCTCTAAAACCTAACCGGCGGAAAAGACTTTTTTGAAAAAATTCCTAAGCCCCGGGGTCACAATTTCAGCAAAAATCTGACTTTTGGCAATTCACTCAAAAATGGTTCCAAAAGCTTTAAAATGTTCTCCTGAAATGTTTGGCACTCGAAACAGAAGGCATTTTATCACAGGACAAGAAATCAGCCCTCAAAAACTTAACCGGCAGAAAATATTTTTTTGAAGAAATTCCTAACCCCCGGGGTCACAATTTCAGCAAAAATCTGACTTTTGGCAATTCACTCAAAAATGGTGCCAAAAGCTTGAAAATGCTCTCCTGAAAGGTTTGGCACTCGAAACAGAAGGCATTTTATCACAGGACAAGAAATCAGCCCTCAAAAACTTAACCGGCAGAAAATATTTTTTTGAAAAAATCCCTAACCCCCCGGGGTCACAATTTCAGCAAAAATCTGACTTTTGGCAATTCACTCAAAAATGGCGCCAAAAGCTTGAAAATGTTCTCCTGAAATGTTTGGCATTCGAAACAGAAGGCTTGTTATCACAGGACAAGAAATCAGCCCTCAAAAACTTAACCGGCGGAAAAGACTTTTTTGAAAAAATTCCTAAGCCCCGGGGTCACAATTTCAGCAAAAATCTGACTTTTGGCAATTCACTCAAAAATGGTTCCAAAAGCTTTAAAATGTTCTCCTGAAATGTTTGGCACTCGAAACAGAAGGCATTTTATCACAGGACAAGAAATCAGCCCTCAAAAACTTAACCGGCAGAAAATATTTTTTTGAAGAAATCCCTAACCCCCGGGGTCACAATTTCAGCAAAAATCTGACTTTTGGCAATTCACTCAAAAATGGTGCCAAAAGCTTGAAAATGCTCCCCTGAAAGGTTTGGCACTCGAAACAGAAGGCCTTTTATCACAGGACAAGAAATCAGCCCTCAAAAACCTAACCGGCAGAAAATATTTTTTTGAAAAAATCCCTAACCCCCGGGGTCACAATTTCAGCAAAAATCTGGCTTTTGGCAATTCACTCAAAAATGGTGCCAAAAATTTGAAAATGCTCTCCTGAAAGGTTTGGCACTCGAAACAGAAGGCCTTTTATCACAGGACAAGAAATCAGCCCTCAAAAACTTAACCGGCAGAAAATATTTTTTTGAAGAAATCCCTAACCCCCGGGGTCACAATTTCAGCAAAAATCTGACTTTTGGCAATTCACTCAAAAATGGTGCCAAAAGCTTGAAAATGTTCTCCTGAAATGTTTGGCAGTCGAAACAGAAGGCTTGTTATCACAGGACAAGAAATCAGCCCTCAAAAACCTAACCGGCGGAAAAGACTTTTTTGAAAAAATTCCTAAGCCCTGGGGTCTCAATTTCAGCAAAAATCTGACTTTTGGCAATTCACTCAAAAATGGTGCCAAAAGCTTGAAAATGTTCTCCTGAAATGTTCGGCACTCGAAATAGAAGGCTTGTTATCACAGGACAAGAAATCAGCCCTCAAAAACTTAACCAGCAGAAAATATTTTTTTGAAAAAATCCCTAACCCCCGGGGTCACAATTTCAGCAAAAATCTGACTTTTGGCAGTTCACTCAAAAATGGTGCCAAAAGCTTGAAAATGCTCTCCTGAAAGGTTTGGCACTCGAAAGAGAAGGCATTTTATCACAGGACAAGAAATCAGCCCTCAAAAACTTAATCGGCAGAAAATATTTTTTTGAAGAAATCCCTAACCCCCGGGGTCACAATTTCAGCAAAAATCTGACTTTTCGCAATTCACTCAAAAATGGTGCCAAAAGCTTGAAAATGCTCTCCTGAAATGTTTGGCACTCGAAACAGAAGGCTTGTTATCACAGGACAAGAAATCAGCCCTCAGAAACCTAACCGGCGGAAAAGACTTTTTTGAAAAAATCCCTAACCCCCGGGGTCACAATTTCAGCAAAAATCTGACTTTTGGCAATTCACTCAAAAATGGTGCCAAAAGCTTGAAAATGTTCTCCTGAAATGTTTGGCACTTGAAACAGAAGGCTTGTTATCACAGGACAAGAAATTAGCCCTCAAAAACCTAACCGGCGGAAAATACTTTTTTGAAAAAATTCCTAAGCCCCGGGGTCACAATTTCAGCAAAAATCTGACTTTTGGCAATTCACTCAAAAATGGTGCCAAAAGCTTGAAAATTTTCTCCTGAAATGTTTGGCACTCGAAACAGAAGGCTTGTTATCACAGGACAAGAAATCAGCCCTCAAAAACTTAACCGGCAGAAAATATTTTTTTGAAGAAATTCCTAACCCCCGGGGTCACAATTTCAGCAAAAATCTGACTTTTGGCAATTCAGTCAAAAATGGTGCCAAAAGCTTGAAAATGCTCTCCTGAAAGGTTTGGCACTCGAAACAGAAGGCATTTTATCACAGGACAAGAAATCAGCCCTCAAAAACTTAACCGGCAGAAAATATTTTTTTGAAAAAATCCCTAACCCCCCGGGGTCACAATTTCAGCAAAAATCTGACTTTTGGCAATTCACTCAAAAATGGTGCCAAAAGCTTGAAAATGTTCTCCTGAAATGTTTGGCATTCGAAACAGAAGGCTTGTTATCACAGGACAAGGATTCAGCCCTCTAAAACCTAACCGGCGGAAAAGACTTTTTTGAAAAAATTCCTAAGCCCCGGGGTCACAATTTCAGCAAAAATCTGACTTTTGGCAATTCACTCAAAAATGGTTCCAAAAGCTTGAAAATGTTCTCCTGAAATGTTTGGCACTCGAAACAGAAGGCATTTTATCACAGGACAAGAAATCAGCCCTCAAAAACTTAACCGGCAGAAAATATTTTTTTGAAAAAATCCCTCACCCCCGGGGTCACAATTTCAGCAAAAATCTGACTTTTGGCAATTCACTCAAAAATGGTGCCAAAAGCTTGAAAATGCTCCCCTGAAAGGTTTGGCACTCGAAACAGAAGGCCTTTTATCACAGGACAAGAAATCAGCCCTCAAAAACCTAACCGGCAGAAAATATTTTTTTGAAAAAATCCCTAACCCCCGGGGTCACAATTTCAGCAAAAATCTGGCTTTTGGCAATTCACTCAAAAATGGTGCCAAAAATTTGAAAATGCTCTCCTGAAAGGTTTGGCACTCGAAACAGAAGGCCTTTTATCACAGGACAAGAAATCAGCCCTCAAAAAGTTAACCGGCAGAAAATATTTTTTTGAAGAAATCCCTAAGCCCTGGGGTCTCAATTTCAGCAAAAATCTGACTTTTGGCAATTCACTCAAAAATGGTGCCAAAAGCTTGAAAATGTTCTCCTGAAATGTTCGGCACTCGAAATAGAAGGCTTGTTATCACAGGACAAGAAATCAGCCCTCAAAAACCTAACCGGCGGAAAAGACTTTTTTGAAAAAATTCCTAAGCCCCGGGGTCACAATTTCAGCAAAAATCTGACTTTTGGCAATTCACTCAAAAATGGTGCCAAAAGCTTGAAAATGCTCTCCTGAAAGGTTTGGCACTCGAAACAGAAGGCTTGTTATCACAGGACAAGAAATCAGCCCTCAGAAACCTAACCGGCGGAAAAGACTTTTTTGAAAAAATCCCTAACCCCCGGGGTCACAATTTCAGCAAAAATCTGACTTTTGGCAATTCACTCAAAAATGGTGCCAAAAGCTTGAAAATGCTCTCCTGAAAGGTTTGGCACTCGAAACATAAGGCATTTTATCACAGGACAAGAAACCAGCCCTCAAAAACTTAACCGGCAGAAAATATATTTTTGAAGAAATCCCTAACCCCCGGGGTCACAATTTCAACAAAAATCGGGCTTTCGGCAATTCACTCAAAAATGGTGCCAAAAGCTTGAAAATGCTCCCCTGAAAAATGTGGCACTCGAAACAGAAGGCTTTTTATCAGAGGACAAGAAATCAGCCCTCAAAAACTTAACCGGCAGAAAATATTTTTTTGAAAAAATCCCTAACCCCCGGGGCAAAAATCTGATTTTTGGCAATTCACTCAAAAATCGTTCCAAAAGCTTGAAAATGTTCTCCTGAAATGTTTGGCACTCGAAACAGAAGGCTTGTTATCACAGGACAAGAAATCAGCCCTCAGAAAGCTAACCGGCGAAAAAGACTTTTTTGAAAAAATTCCTAAGCCCCGGGGTCACAATTTCAGCAAAAATCTGGCTTTTGGCAATTCACTCAAAAATGGTGCCAAAAGCTTGAAAATGCTCCCCTGAAAGGTTTGGCACTCGAAACAGAAGGCTTTTTATCACAGGACAAGAAATCAGCCCTCAAAAACTTAACCGGCAGAAAATATATTTTTGAAGAAATCCCTAACCCCCGGGGTCACAATTTCAGCAAAAATCTGACTTTTGGCAATTCACTCAAAAATGGTGCCAAAAGCTTGAAAATGCTCTCCTGAAAGGTTTGGCACTCGAAACAGAAGGCATTTTATCACAGGACAAGAAATCAGCCCTCAAAAACTTAACCGGCAGAAATTTCTTTTCAAAAAATCCCTAACCCCCGGGGTCACAATTTCAGCAAAAATCTGACTTTTGGCAATTCACTCAAAAATGGTTCCAAAAGCTTGAAAATGTACTCCTGAAATGTTTGGCACTCGAAACAGAAGGCTTGTTATCACAGGACAAGAAATCAGCCCTCAAAAACTTAACCGGCAGAAAATATTTTTTTGAAGAAATCCCTAACCCCCGGGGTCTCAATTTCAGCAAAAATCTGACTTTTGGCAATTCACTCAAAAATGGTGCCAAAAGCTTGAAAATGCTCTCCTGAAAGGTTTGGCACTCGAAACAGAAGGCATTTTATCACAGGACAAGAAATCAGCCCTCAAAAACTTAACCGGCAGAAATTTCTTTTCAAAAAATCCCTAACCCCCGGGGTCACAATTTCAGCAAAAATCTGACTTTTGGCAATTCACTCAAAAATGGGTCCAAAAGCTTGAAAATGTACTCCTGAAATGTTTGGCACTCGAAACAGAAGGCTTGTTATCACAGGACAAGAAATCAGCCCTCAAAAACCTAACCGACGGAAAATACTTTTTGGAAAAAATTCCTAAGCCCCGGGGTCACAATTTCAGCAAAAATCTGGCTTTTGGCAATTCACTCAAAAATGGTGCCAAAAGCTTGAAAATGTACTCCTGAAATGTTTGGCACTCGAAACAGAAGGCTTGTTATCACAGGACAAGAAATCAGCCCTCAAAAACCTAACCGACGGAAAATACTTTTTGGAAAAAATTCCTAAGCCCCGGGGTCACAATTTCAGCAAAAATCTGGCTTTTGGCAATTCACTCAAAAATGGTGCCAAAAGCTTGAAAATGCTCCCCTGAAAGGTTTGGCACTCGAAACAGAAGGCTTTTTATCACAGGACAAGAAATCAGCCCTCAAAAACTTAACCGGCAGAAAATATATTTTTGAAGAAATCCCTAACCCCCGGGGTCACAATTTCAGCAAAAATCTGACTTTTGGCAATTCACTCAAAAATGGTGCCAAAAGCTTGAAAATGCTCTCCTGAAAGGTTTGGCACTCGAAACAGAAGGCATTTTATCACAGGACAAGAAATCAGCCCTCAAAAACCTAACCGACGGAAAAGACTTTTTGGAAAAAATTCCTAAGCCCCGGGGTCAAAATTTCAGCAAAAATCTGGCTTTTGGAAATTCACTCAAAAATGGTGCCAAAAGCTTGAAAATGCTCTCCTGAAAGGTTTGGCACTCGAAACAGAAGGCATTTTATCACAGGACAAGAAAGCAGCCCTCAAAAACTTAACCGGCAGAAAATATTTTTTTGAAGAAATCCCTAACCCCCGGGGTCACAATTTCAGCAAAAATCTGACTTTGGCAATTCACTCAAAAATGGTTCCAAAAGCTTGAAAATGTTCTCCTGAAATGTTTGGCACTCGAAACAGAAGGCTTGTTATCACAGGACAAGAAATCAGCCCTCAGAAAGCTAACCGGCGGAAAAGACTTTTTTGAAAAAATTCCAAACCCCCGGGGTCACAATTTCAGCAAAAATCTGACTTTTGGCAATTCACTCAAAAATGGTGCCAAAAACTTTAAAATGCTCTCCTGAAAGGTTTCGCACTCGAAACAGAAGGATTGTTATCACAGGACAAGAAATCAGCCCTCAAAAACTTAACCGGCAGAAAATATTTTTTTGAAGAAATCCCTAACCCCCGGGGTCTCAATTTCAGCAAAAATCTGACTTTTGGCAATTCACTCAAAAATGGTGCCAAAAGCTTGAAAAGGCTCTCCTGAAAGGTTTGGCACTCGAAACAGAAGGCATTTTATCACAGGACAAGAAATCAGCCCTCAAAAACTTAACCGGCGGAAAAGACTTTTTTGAAAAAATTCCTAAGCCCCGAGGTCACAATTTCAGCAAAAATCTGGCTTTTGGCAATTCACTCCAAAATGATGCCAAAAGCTTGAAAATGCTCTCCTGAAAGGTTTGGCACTCGAAACAGAAGGCATTTTATCACAGGACAAGAAATCAGCCCTCAAAAACTTAACCGGCAGAAAATATTTTTTTGAAGAAATCCCTAACCCCCGGGGTCACAATTTCAGCAAAAATCTGACTTTTGGCAATTCACTCAAAAATGGTTCCAAAAGCTTGAAAATGTTCTCCTGAAATGTTTGGCACTCGAAACAGAAGGCTTGTTATCACAGGACAAGAAATCAGCCCTCAAAAACCTAACCGGCGGAAAAGACTTTTTGGAAAAAATTCCTAAGCCCCGGGGTCACAATTTCAGCAAAAATCTGGCTTTTGGCAATTCACTCAAAAATGGTGCCAAAAGCTTGAAAATGCTCTCCTGAAAGGTTTGGCACTCGAAACAGAAGGCATTTTATCACAGGACAAGAAATCAGCCCTCAAAAACTTAACCGGCAGAAAATATTTTTTTGAAGAAATCCATAACCCCCGAGGTCACAATTTCAGCAAAAATCTGACTTTTGGCAATTCACTCAAAAATGGTGCCAAAAGCTTGAAAATGCTCCCCTGAAAGGTTTGGCACTCGAAACAGAAGGCCTTTTATCACAGGACAAGAAATCAGTCCTCAAAAACCTAAACGGCAGAAAATATTTTTTTGAAAAAATCCCTAACCCCCGGGGTCACAATTTCAGCAAAAATCTGGCTTTTGGCAATTCACTCAAAAATGGTGCCAAAAATTTGAAAATGCTCTCCTGAAAGGTTTGGCACTCGAAACAGAAGGCCTTTTATCACAGGACAAGAAACCAGCCCTCAAAAACTTAACCGGCAGAAAATATTTTTTTGAAGAAATCCCTAACCCCCGGGGTCACAATTTCAGCAAAAATCTGACTTTTGGCAATTCACTCAAAAATGGTGCCAAAAGCTTGAAAATGTTCTCCTGAAATGTTTGGCAGTCGAAACAGAAGGCTTGTTATCACAGGACAAGAAATCAGCCCTCAAAAACCTAACCGGCGGAAAAGACTTTTTTGAAAAAATTCCTAAGCCCTGGGGTCTCAATTTCAGCAAAAATCTGACTTTTGGCAATTCACTCAAAAATGGTGCCAAAAGCTTGAAAATGTTCTCCTGAAATGTTCGGCACTCGAAATAGAAGGCTTGTTATCACAGGACAAGAAATCAGCCCTCAAAAACTTAACCAGCAGAAAATATTTTTTTGAAGAAATCCCTAACCCCCGGGGTCACAATTTCAGCAAAAATCTGACTTTTGGCAATTCACTCAAAAATGGTGCCAAAAGCTTGAAAATGTTCTCTACTGAAATGTTTGGCACTTGAAACAGAAGGCTTGTTATCACAGGACAAGAAATTAGCCCTCAAAAACCTAACCGGCGGAAAATACTTTTTTGAAAAAATTCCTAAGCCCCGGGGTCACAATTTCAGCAAAAATCTGACTTTTGGCAATTCACTCAAAAATGGTGCCAAAAGCTTGAAAATTTTCTCCTGAAATGTTTGGCACTCGAAACAGAAGGCTTGTTATCACAGGACAAGGATTCAGCCCTCTAAAACCTAACCGGCGGAAAAGACTTTTTTGAAAAAATTCCTAAGCCCCGGGGTCACAATTTCAGCAAAAATCTGACTTTTGGCAATTCACTCAAAAATGGTTCCAAAAGCTTGAAAATGTTCTCCTGAAATGTTTGGCACTCGAAACAGAAGGCATTTTATCACAGGACAAGAAATCAGCCCTCAAAAACTTAACCGGCAGAAAATATTTTTTTGAAAAAATCCCTCACCCCCGGGGTCACAATTTCAGCAAAAATCTGGCTTTTGGCAATTCACTCAAAAATGGTGCCAAAAATTTGAAAATGCTCTCCTGAAAGGTTTGGCACTCGAAACAGAAGGCCTTTTATCACAGGACAAGAAATCAGCCCTCAAAAACTTAACCGGCAGAAAATATTTTTTTGAAGAAATCCCTAAGCCCTGGGGTCTCAATTTCAGCAAAAATCTGACTTTTGGCAATTCACTCAAAAATGGTGCCTAAAGCTTGAAAATGTTCTCCTGAAATGTTCGGCACTCGAAATAGAAGGCTTTTTATCACAGGACAAGAAATCAGCCCTCAAAAACCTAACCGGCGGAAAAGACTTTTTTGAAAAAATTCCTAAGCCCCGGGGTCACAATTTCAGCAAAAATCTGACTTTTGGCAATTCACTCAAAAATGGTGCCAAAAGCTTGAAAATGCTCTCCTGAAAGGTTTGGCACTCGAAACAGAAGGCTTGTTATCACAGGACAAGAAATCAGCCCTCAGAAACCTAACCGGCGGAAAAGACTTTTTTGAAAAAATCCCTAACCCCCGGGGTCACAATTTCAGCAAAAATCTGACTTTTGGCAATTCACTCAAAAATGGTGCCAAAAGCTTGAAAATGCTCTCCTGAAAGGTTTGGCACTCGAAACATAAGGCATTTTATCACAGGACAAGAAACCAGCCCTCAAAAACTTAACCGGCAGAAAATATATTTTTGAAGAAATCCCTAACCCCCGGGGTCACAATTTCAACAAAAATCGGGCTTTCGGCAATTCACTCAAAAATGGTGCCAAAAGCTTGAAAATGCTCCCCTGAAAAATTTGGCACTCGAAACAGAAGGCTTTTTATCAGAGGACAAGAAATCAGCCCTCAAAAACTTAACCGGCAGAAAATATTTTTTTGAAAAAATCCCTAACCCCCGGGGCAAAAATCTGATTTTTGGCAATTCACTCAAAAATCGTTCCAAAAGCTTGAAAATGTTCTCCTGAAATGTTTGGCACTCGAAACAGAAGGCTTGTTATCACAGGACAAGAAATCAGCCCTCAAAAACCTAACCGGCAGAAAAGACTTTTTTGAAAAAATTCCTAAGCCCCGGTGCCACAATTTCTGCAAAAATCTGACTTTTTGCAATTCACTCAAAAATGGTGCCAAAAGCTTGAAAATGCTCTCTTGAAAGGTTTGGCACTCGAAACAGAAGGCATTTTATCACAGGACAAGAAATCAGCCCTCAAAAACTTAACCGGCAGAAAAAATTTTTTTGAAGATATCCCTAACCCCCGGGGTCACAATTTCAGCAAAAATCTGACTTTTGGCAATTCACTGAAAAATGGTGCCAAAAGCTTGAAAATGCTCTCCTGAAAGGTTTGGCACTCGAAACAGAAGGCTTGTTATCACAGGACAAGAAATCAGCCCTCAAAAACTTAACCGGCAGAAAATATTTTTTTGAAGAAATCCCTAACCCCCGGGGTCACAATTTCAGCAAAAATCTGACTTTTGGCAATTCACTCAAAAATGGTTCCAAAAGCTTGAAAATGTTCTCCTGAAATGTTTGGCAGTCGAAACAGAAGGCTTGTTATCACAGGAGAAGAAATCAGCCCTCAGAAACCTAACCGGCGAAAAAGACTTTTTTGAAAAAATTCCTAAGCCCCGGGGTCACAATTTCAGCAAAAATCTGGCTTTTGGCAATTCACTCAAAAATGGTGCCAAAAGCTTGAAAATGCTCCCCTGAAAGGTTTGGCACTCGAAACAGAAGGCTTTTTATCACAGGACAAGAAATCAGCCCTCAGAAACCTAACCGGCGGAAAAGACTTTTTTGAAAAAATCCCTAACCCCCGGGGTCACAATTTCAGCAAAAATCTGACTTTTGGCAATTCACTCAAAAATGGTGCCAAAAGCTTGAAAATGCTCTCCTGAAAGGTTTGGCACTCGAAACAGAAGGCATTTTATCACAGAACAAGAAACCAGCCCTCAAAAACCTAACCGGCAGAAAATATATTTTAGAAGAAATCCCTAACCCCCGGGGTCACAATTTCAACAAAAATCTGGCTTTCGGCAATTCACTCAAAAATGGTGCCAAAAGCTTGAAAATGCTCCCCTGAAAAATTTGGCACTCGAAACAGAAGGCTTTTTATCAGAGGACAAGAAATCAGCCCTCAAAAACTTAACCGGCAGAAAATATTTTTTTCAAAAAATCCCTAACCCCCGGGGTCACAATTTCAGCAAAAATCTGACTTTTGGCAATTCACTTAAAAATGGTGCCAAAAGCTTGAAAATGTTCTCCTGAAATGTTTGGCACTCGAAACAGAAGGCTTTTTATCACAGGACAAGAAATCAGCCCTCAAAAACTTAACTGGCAGAAAATATTTTTTTGAAAAAATTCCTAAGCCCCGGGGTCACAATTTCAGCAAAAATCTGGCTTTTGGCAATTCACTCAAAAATGGTGCCAAAAGCTTGAAAATGCTCCCCTAAAAGGTTTGGCACTCGAAACAGAAGGCTTTTTAACACAGGACAAGAAATCAGCTCTCAAAAACTTAACCGGCAGAAAATATTTTTTTGAAAAAAATCCCTAACCCCCGGGGTCACAATTTCAGAAAAAATCTGACTTTTGACAATTCACTCAAAAATGGTGCCAAAAGCTTGAAAATGCTCTCCTGAAAGGTTTGGCACTCGAAACAGAAGGCTTGTTATCACAGGACAAGAAATCAGCCCTCAGAAACCTAATCGGTGGAAAAGACTTTTTTGAAAAAATCCCTAACCCCCGGGGTCACAATTTCAGCAAAAATCTGACTATTGGCAATTCACTCAAAAATGGTGCCAAAAGCTTGAAAATGTTCTCCTGAAATGTTTAGCACTCGAAACAGAAGGCTTCTTATCACAGGACAAGAAATCAGCACTCAGAAACCTAACCGGCGGAAAAGACTTTTTTGAAAAAATTCCTAAACCCCGGGGTCACAATTTAGGCAAAAATCTGGCTTTTGGCAATTCACTCAAAAATGGTGCCAAAAGCTTGAAAATGCTCCCCTGAAAGGTTTGGCACTCGAAACAGAAGGCTTTTTATCACAGGACAAGAAATCAGCCCTCAAAAACTTAACCGGCAGAAAATATTTTTTTGAAAAAATTCCTAAGCCCCGGGCTCACAACTTCAGCCAAAATCTGGCTTTTGGGAATTCACTCAAAAATGGTGCCAAAAGCTTGAAAATGCTCCCCTGAAAGGTTTGGCACTCGAAACAGAAGGCTTTTTATCACAGGACAAGAAATCAGCCCTCAAAAACTTAACCGGCAGAAAATATTTTTTTGAAAAAATCCCTAACCCCCGGGGTCACAATTTCAGCAAAAATCTGACTTTTGGCAATTCACTCAAAAATGGTGCCAAAAGCTTGAAAATGTTCTCCTGAAATGTTTGGCACTCGAAACAGAAGGCTTTTTATCACAGGACAAGAAATCAGCCCTCAAAAAATTAACCGGCAGAAAATATTTTTTTGAAAAAATCCCTAACCCCCGGGGTCACAATTTCAGCAAAAATCTGACTTTTGGCAATTCACTCAAAAAAGGTTCCAAAAGCTTGAAAATGTTCTCCTGAAATGTTTGGCACTCGAAACAGAAGGTTTGTTATCACAGGACAAGAAATCAGCCCTCAGAAACCTAACCGGCGGAAAAGACTTTTTTGAAAAAATTCCTAAGCCCCGGGGTCACAATTTCAGCCAAAATCTGGCTTTTGGCAATTCACTCCAAAATGCTGCCAAAAGCTTGAAAATGCTCCCCTGAAAGGTTTGGCACTCGAAACAGAAGGCTTTTTATCACAGGACAAGAAATCAGCCCTCAAAAACTTAACCGGCAGAAATTTCTTTTGAAAAAATCCCTAACCCCCGGGGTCACAATTTCAGCAAAAATCCGACTTTTGGCAATTCACTCAAAAATGGTTCCAAAAGCTTGAAAATGTTCTCCTGAAATGTTTGGCACTCAAAACAGAAGGCTTGTTATCACAGGACAAGAAATCAGCCCTCAGAAACCTAACCGGCAGAAAAGACTTTTTTGAAAAAATCCCTAACCCCCGGGGTCACAATTTCAGCAAAAATCTGACTTTTGGCAATTCACTCAAAAATGGTGCCAAAAGCTTGAAAATGCTCTCCTGAAAGGTTTGGCACTCGAAACAGAAGGCATTTTATCACAGGACAAGAAACCAGCCCTCAAAAACCTAACCGGCAGAAAATATATTTTTGAAGAAATCCCTAACCCCCGGGGTCACAATTTCAACAAAAATCTGGCTTTCGGCAATTCACTCAAAAATGGTGCCAAAAGCTTGAAAATGCTCCCCTGAAAAATTTGGCACTCGAAACAGAAGGCTTTTTATCAGAGGACAAGAAATCAGCCCTCAAAAACTTAACCGGCAGAAAATATTTTTTTGAAAAAATCCCTAACCCCCGGGGTCACAATTTCAGCAAAAATCTGACTTTTGGCAATTCACTTAAAAATGGTGCCAAAAGCTTGAAAATGTTCTCCTGAAATGTTTGGCACTCGAAACAGAAGGCTTTTTATCACAGGACAAGAAATCAGCCCTCAAAAACTTAACTGGCAGAAAATATTTTTTTGAAAAAATTCCTAAGCCCCGGGGTCACAATTTCAGCAAAAATCTGGCTTTTGGCAATTCACTCAAAAATGGTGCCAAAAGCTTGAAAATGCTCCCCTAAAAGGTTTGGCACTCGAAACAGAAGGCTTTTTATCACAGGACAAGAAATCAGCTCTCAAAAACTTAACCGGCAGAAAATATTTTTTTGAAAAAAATCCCTAACCCCCGGGGTCACAATTTCAGCAAAAATCTGACTTTTGACAATTCACTCAAAAATGGTGCCAAAAGCTTGAAAATGCTCTCCTGAAAGGTTTGGCACTCGAAACAGAAGGCTTGTTATCACAGGACAAGAAATCAGCCCTCAGAAACCTAATCGGTGGAAAAGACTTTTTTGAAAAAATCCCTAACCCCCGGGGTCACAATTTCAGCAAAAATCTGACTATTGGCAATTCACTCAAAAATGGTGCCAAAAGCTTGAAAATGTTCTCCTGAAATGTTTAGCACTCGAAACAGAAGGCTTCTTATCACAGGACAAGAAATCAGCACTCAGAAACCTAACCGGCGGAAAAGACTTTTTTGAAAAAATTCCTAAACCCCGGGGTCACAATTTAGGCAAAAATCTGGCTTTTGGCAATTCACTCAAAAATGGTGCCAAAAGCTTGAAAATGCTCCCCTGAAAGGTTTGGCACTCGAAACAGAAGGCTTTTTATCACAGGACAAGAAATCAGCCCTCAAAAACTTAACCGGCAGAAAATATTTTTTTGAAAAAATTCCTAAGCCCCGGGCTCACAATTTCAGCCAAAATCTGGCTTTTGGGAATTCACTCAAAAATGGTGCCAAAAGCTTGAAAATGCTCCCCTGAAAGGTTTGGCACTCGAAACAGAAGGCTTTTTATCACAGGACAAGAAATCAGCCCTCAAAAACTTAACCGGCAGAAAATATTTTTTTGAAAAAATCCCTAACCCCCGGGGTCACAATTTCAGCAAAAATCTGACTTTTGGCAATTCACTCAAAAATGGTGCCAAAAGCTTGAAAATGTTCTCCTGAAATGTTTGGCACTCGAAACAGAAGGCTTTTTATCACAGGACAAGAAATCAGCCCTCAAAAACTTAACCGGCAGAAAATATTTTTTTGAAAAAATCCCTAACCATCGGGGTCACAATTTCAGCAAAAATCTGACTTTTGGCAATTCACTCAAAAAAGGTTCCAAAAGCTTGAAAATGTTCTCCTGAAATGTTTGGCACTCGAAACAGAAGGTTTGTTATCACAGGACAAGAAATCAGCCCTCAGAAACCTAACCGGCGGAAAAGACTTTTTTGAAAAAATTCCTAAGCCCCGGGGTCACAATTTCAGCAAAAATCTGGCTTTTGGCAATTCACTCCAAAATGCTGCCAAAAGCTTGGAAATGCTCCCCTGAAAGGTTTGGCACTCGAAACAGAAGGCTTTTTATCACAGGACAAGAAATCAGCCCTCAAAAACTTAACCAGGAGAAAATATTTTTTTGAAAAAATTCCTAAGCCCCGGGGTCACAATTTCAGCAAAAATCCGACTTTTGGCAATTCACTCAAAAATGGTTCCAAAAGCTTTAAAATGTTCTCCTGAAATGTTTGGCACTCAAAACAGAAGGCTTGTTATCACAGGACAAGAAATCAGCCCTCAGAAACCTAACCGGCAGAAAAGACTTTTTTGAAAAAATTCCTAAGCCCCGGGGTCACAATTTCAGCCAAAATCTGGCTTTTGGCAATTCACTCAAAAATGGTGCCAAAAGCTTGAAAATGCTCCCCTGAAAGGTTTGGCACTCGAAACAGAAGGCTTTTTATCACAGGACAAGAAATCAGCCCTCAAAAACTTAACCGGCAGAAAATATTTTTTTGAAAAAATCCCTAACCCCCGGGGTCACAATTTCAGCAAAAATCTGACTTTTGGCAATTCACTCAAAAATGGTGCCAAAAACTTTAAAATGCTCTCCTGAAAGGTTTGGCACTCGAAACAGAAGGCTTGTTATCACAGGACAAGAAATCAGCCCTCAAAAACTTAACCGGCAGAAAATATTTTTTTGAAAAAATCCCTAACCCCCGGGGTCACAATTTCAGCAAAAATCTGACTTTTGGCAATTCACTCAAAAAAAGGTTCCAAAAGCTTGAAAATGCTCTCCTGAAAGGTTTGGCACTCGAAACAGAAGGCATTTTATCACAGGACAAGAAATCAGCCCTCAAAAACTTAACCGGCAGAAATTTCTTTTCAAAAAATCCCTAACCCCCGGGGTCACAATTTCAGCAAAAATCTGACTTTTGGCAATTCACTCAAAAATGGTTCCAAAAGCTTGAAAATGTTCTCCTGAAATGTTTGGCACTCGAAACAGAAGGCTTGTTATCACAGGACAAGAAATCAGCCCTCAAAAACCTAACCGACGGAAAAGACTTTTTGGAAAAAATTCCTAAGCCCCGGGGTCACAATTTCAGCAAAAATCTGGCTTTTGGCAATTCACTCAAAAATGGTGCCAAAAGCTTGAAAATGCTCTCCTGAAAGGTTTGGCACTCGAAACAGAAGGCATTTTATCACAGGACAAGAAATCAGCCCTCAAAAACTTAACCGGCAGAAAATATTTTTTTGAAGAAATCCCTAACCCCCGGGGTCACAATTTCAGCAAAAATCTGACTTTTGGCAATTCACTCAAAAAAGGTTCCAAAAGCTTGAAAATGCTCTCCTGAAAGGTTTGGCACTCGAAACAGAAGGCATTTTATCACAGGACAAGAAATCAGCCCTCAAAAACTTAACCGGCAGAAATTTCTTTTCAAAAAATCCCTAACCCCCGGGGTCACAATTTCAGCAAAAATCTGACTTTTGGCAATTCACTCAAAAATGGTTCCAAAAGCTTGAAAATGTTCTCCTGAAATGTTTGGCACTCGAAACAGAAGGCTTGTTATCACAGGACAAGAAATCAGCCCTCAAAAACCTAACCGACGGAAAAGACTTTTTGGAAAAAATTCCTAAGCCCCGGGGTCACAATTTCAGCAAAAATCTGGCTTTTGGCAATTCACTCAAAAATGGTGCCAAAAGCTTGAAAATGCTCTCCTGAAAGGTTTGGCACTCGAAACAGAAGGCATTTTATCACAGGACAAGAAATCAGCCCTCAAAAACTTAACCGGCAGAAAATATTTTTTTGAAGAAATCCCTAACCCCCGGGGTCACAATTTCAGCAAAAATCTGACTTTGGCAATTCACTCAAAAATGGTTCCAAAAGCTTGAAAATGTTCTCCTGAAATGTTTGGCACTCGAAACAGAAGGCTTGTTATCACAGGACAAGAAATCAGCCCTCAGAAACCCATCGGCGGAAAAGACTTTTTTGAAAAAAATTCCAAACCCCCGGGGTCACAAATTCAGCAAAAATCTGACTTTTGGCAATTCACTCAAAAATGGTGCCAAAAACTTTAAAATGCTCTCCTGAAAGGTTTCACACTCGAAAAAGAAGGCTTGTTATCACAGGACAAGAAATCAGCCCTCAAAAACTTAACCGGCAGAAAATATTTTTTTGAAGAAATCCCTAACCCCCGGGGTCTCAATTTCAGCAAAAATCTGACTTTTGGCAATTCACTCAAAAATGGTGCCAAAAGCTTGAAAATGCTCTCCTGAAAGGTTTGGCACTCGAAACAGAAGGTATTTTATCACAGGACAAGAAATCAGCCCTCAAAAACTTAGCCGGCGGAAAAGACTTTTTTGAAAACATCCCTAACCCCCGGGGTCACAATTTCAGCAAAAATCTGACTTTTGGCAATTCACTCAAAAATGGTGCTAAAAGCTTGAAAATGCTCTCCTGAAAGGTTTGGCACTCGAAACAGAAGGCATTTTATCAAAGGACAAGAAATCAGCCCTCAA
The DNA here is from genome assembly GCF_965113315.1 of Podarcis vaucheri. Classification (NCBI taxonomy): domain Eukaryota; kingdom Metazoa; phylum Chordata; class Lepidosauria; order Squamata; family Lacertidae; genus Podarcis; species Podarcis vaucheri. The sequence goes on from NC_138764.1 coordinate 12,697,182, forward strand.
AAACTTAACCGGCAGAAAATATTTTTTTGAAAAAATCCCTAACCCCCGGGGTCACAATTTCAGCAAAAATCTGACTTTTGGCAATTCACTCAAAAATGGTTCCAAAAGCTTGAAAATGTTCTCCTGAAATGTTTGGCACTCGAAACAGAAAGCTTGTTATCACAGGACAAGAAATCAGCCCTCAAAAACCTAACCGACGGAAAAGACTTTTTTGAAAAAATTCCAAACCCCCGGGGTCACAATTTCAGTAAAAATCTGACTTTTGGCAATTCACTCAAAAATGGTGCCAAAAACTTTAAAATGCTCTCCTGAAAGGTTTGGCACTCGAAACAGAAGGCGTGTTATCACAGGACAAGAAATCAGCCCTCAAAAACTTAACCGGCAGAAATTTCTTTTCAAAAAATCCCTAACCCCCGGGGTCACAATTTCAGCAAAAATCTGACTTTTGGCAATTCACTCAAAAATGGTTCCAAAAGCTTGAAAATGTTCTCCTGAAATGTTTGGCACTCGAAACAGAAGGCTTGTTATCACAGGACAAGAAATCAGCCCTCAAAAACCTAACCGACGGAAAAGACTTTTTGGAAAAAATTCCTAAGCCCCGGGGTCACAATTTCAGCAAAAATCTGGCTTTTGGCAATTCACTCAAAAATGGTGCCAAAAGCTTGAAAATGCTCTCCTGAAAGGTTTGGCACTCGAAACTGAAGGCATTTTATCACAGGACAAGAAATCAGCCCTCAAAAACTTAACCGGCAGAAAATATTTTTTGAAGAAATCCCTAACCCCCGGGGTCACAATTTCAGCAAATATCTGACTTTGGCAATTCACTCAAAAATGGTTCCAAAAGCTTGAAAATGTTCTCCTGAAATGTTTGGCACTCGAAACAGAAGGCTTGTTATCACAGGACAAGAAATCAGCCCTCAGAAACCTAACCGGCGGAAAAGACTTTTTTGAAAAAATTCCTAAGCCCCGGGGTCACAATTTCAGCCAAAATCTGGCTTTTGGCAATTCACTCAAAAATGGTGCCAAAAGCTTGAAAATGCTCCCCTGAAAGGTTTGGCACTCGAAACAGAAGGCTTTTTATCACAGGACAAGAAATCAGCCCTCAAAAACTTAACCGGCAGAAAATATTTTTTTGAAAAAATCCCTAACCCCCGGGGTCACAATTTCAGCAAAAATCTGACTTTTGGCAATTCACTCAAAAATGGTGTCAAAAACTTTAAAATGCTCTCCTGAAAGGTTTGGCACTCGAAACAGAAGGCTTGTTATCACAGGACAAGAAATCAGCCCTCAAAAACTTAACCGGCAGAAAATATTTTTTTGAAAAAATCCCTAACCCCCGGGGTCACAATTTCAGCAAAAATCTGACTTTTGGCAATTCACACAAAAAAGGTTCCAAAAGCTTGAAAATGCTCTCCTGAAAGGTTTGGCACTCGAAACAGAAGGCATTTTATCACAGGACAAGAAATCAGCCCTCAAAAACTTAACAGGCAGAAATTTCTTTTCAAAAAATCCCTAACCCCCGGGGTCACAATTTCAGCAAAAATCTGACTTTTGGCAATTCACTCAAAAATGGTGCCAAAAACTTTAAAATGCTCTCCTGAAAGGTTTCGCACTCGAAACAGAAGGCTTGTTATCACAGGACAAGAAATCAGCCCTCAAAAACTTAACCGGCATAAAATATTTTTTTGAAGAAATCCCTAACCACCGGGGTCTCAATTTCAGCAAAAATCTGACTTTTGGCAATTCACTCAAAAATGGTGCCAAAAGCTTGAAAATGCTCTCCTGAAAGGTTTGGCACTCGAAACAGAAGGCATTTTATCACAGGACAAGAAATCAGCCCTCAAAAACTTAGCCGGCAGAAAAGACTTTTTTGAAAAAATTCCTAAGCCCCGGGGTCACAATTTCAGCAAAAATCTGACTTTTGGCAATTCACTCAAAAATGGTGCTAAAAGCTTGAAAATGCTCTCCTGAAAGGTTTGGCACTCGAAACAGAAGGCATTTTATCACAGGACAAGAAATCAGCCCTCAAAAACGTAACCGGCAGAAAATATTTTTTTGAAAAAATCCCTAACCCCCAGGGTCACAATTTCAGCAAAAATCTGACTTTTGGCAATTCACTCAAAAATGGTTCCAAACGCTTGAAAATGTTCTCCTGAAATGTTTGGCACTCGAAACAGAAGGCTTGTTATCACAGGACAAGAAATCAGCCCTCAGAAACCTAACCGGCGGAAAAGACTTTTTTGAAAAAATTCCAAACCCCCGGGGTCACAATTTCAGTAAAAATCTGACTTTTGGCAATTCACTCAAAAATGGTGCCAAAAACTTTAAAATGCTCTCCTGAAAGGTTTGGCACTCGAAACAGAAGGCATTTTATCACAGGACAAGAAATCAGCCCTCAAAAACTTAACCGGCAGAAAATATTTTTTTGAAAAAATCCCTAACCCCCGGGGTCACAATTTCAGCAAAAATCTGACTTTTGGCAATTCACTCAAAAATGGTGCCAAAAGCTTGAAAATGTTCTCCTGAAATGTTTGGCATTCGAAACAGAAGGCTTGTTATCACAGGACAAGAAATCAGCCCTCAAAAACCTAACCGGCGGAAAAGACTTTTTTGAAAAAATTCCTAAGCCCAGTGGTCACAATTTCAGCAAAAATATGACTTTTGGCAATTCACTCAAAAATGGTTCCAAAAGCTTGAAAATGTTCTCCTGAAATGTTTGGCACTCGAAACAGAAGGCATTTTATCACAGGACAAGAAATCAGCCCTCAAAAACTTAACCGGCAGAAAATATTTTTTTGAAAAAATCCCTCACCCCCGGGGTCACAATTTCAGCAAAAATCTGACTTTTGGCAATTCACTCAAAAATGGTGCCAAAAGCTTGAAAATGCTCCCCTGAAAGGTTTGGCACTCGAAACAAAAGGCCTTTTATCACAGGACAAGAAATCAGCCTTCAAAAACTTAACCGGCAGAAAATATTTTTTTGAAAAAATCCCTAACCCCCGGGGTCACAATTTCAGCAAAAATCTGACTTTTCGCAATTCACTCAAAAATGGTGCCAAAAGCTTGAAAATGCTCTCCTGAAATGTTTGGCACTCGAAACAGAAGGCTTGTTATCACAGGACAAGAAATCAGCCCTCAAAAACTTAACCGGCAGAAAATATTTTTTTGAAGAAATCCCTAACCCCCGGGGTCACAATTTCAGCAAAAATCTGACTTTTGGCAATTCACTCAAAAATGGTGCCAAAAGCTTGAAAATGCTCCCCTGAAAGGTTTGGCACTCGAAACAGAAGGCCTTTTATCACAGGAGAAGAAATCAGCCCTCAAAAACTTAACCGGCAGAAAATATTTTTTTGAAGAAATCCCTCACCCCCGGGGTCACAATTTCAGCAAAAATCTGACTTTTGGCAATTCACTCAAAAATGGTGCCAAAAGCTTGAAAATGCTCCCCTGAAAGGTTTTTCACTCGAAACAGAAGGCCTTTTATCACAGGACAAGAAATCAGCCTTCAAAAACTTAACCGGCAGAAAATATTTTTTTGAAGAAATCCCTAACCCCCGGGGTCACAATTTCAGCAAAAATCTGACTTTTGGCAATTCACTCAAAAATGGTGCCAAAAGCTTGAAAATGCTCCCCTGAAAGGTTTGGCACTCGAAACAGAAGGCATTTTATCACAGGACAAGAAATCAGCCCTCAAAAACTTAACCGGCAGAAAATATTTTTTTGAAAAAATCCCTAACCCCCGGGGTCACAATTTCAGCAAAAATCTGGCTTTTGGCAATTCACTCAAAAATGGTGCCAAAAGCTTGAAAATGCTCTCCTGAAAGGTTTGGCACTCGAAACAGAAGGCCTTTTATCACAGGACAAGAAATCAGCCCTCAAAAACTTAACCGGCAGAAAATATTTTTTTGAAGAAATCCCTCACCCCCGGGGTCACAATTTCAGCAAAAATCTGACTTTTGGCAATTCACTCAAAAATGGTGCCAAAAGCTTGAAAATGCTCTCCTGAAAGGTTTGGCACTCGAAACAGAAGGCCTTTTATCACAGGACAAGAAACAGCTCTCAAAAACTTAACCGGCAGAAAATTTTTTTTTGAAAAAATCCCTAACCCCCGGGGTCACAATTTCAGCAAAAATCTGGCTTTTGGCAATTCACTCAAAAATGGTGCCAAAAGCTTGAAAATGCTCCCCTGAAAGGTTTGGCAGTCAAAACAGAAGGCTTTTTATCACAGGACAAGAAATCAGCCCTCAAAAACCTAACCGGCGGAAAAGACTTTTTTGAAAAGATTCCTAAGCCCCGGGGTCACAATTTCAGCAAAAATCTGGCTTTTGGCAATTCACTCAAAAATGGTGCCAAAAGCTTGAAAATGCTCCCCTGAAAGGTTTGGCAGTCAAAACAGAAGGCTTTTTATCACAGGACAAGAAGTCAGCCCTCAAAAACTTAACCGGCAGAAAATATTTTTTTGAAAAACTCCCTAAGCCCTGGGGTCACAATTTCAGCAAAAATCTGGCTTTTGGCAATTCACTCAAAAATGGTGCCAAAAGCTTGAAAATGCTCCCCTGAAAGGTTTGGCAGTCAAAACAGAAGGCTTTTTATCACAGGACAAGAAATCAGCCCTCAAAAACCTAACCGGCGGAAAAGACTTTTTTGAAAAAATTCCTAAGCCCCGGGGTCACAATTTCAGCAAAAATCTGGCTTTTGGCAATTCACTCAAAAATGGTGCCAAAAGCTTTTAAATGCTCCCCTGAAAGGTTTTTCACTCGAAACAGAAGGCTTTTTATCACAGGACAAGAAATCAGCCCTCAAAAACTTAACCGGCAGAAAATATTTTTTTGAAAAAATCCCTAACCCCTGGGGTCACAATTTCAGCAAAAATCTGACTTTTGGCAATTCACTCAAAAATGGTTCCAAAAGCTTGAAAATGCTCCCCTGAAAGGTTTGGCACTCGAAACAGAAGGCTTTTTATCACAGGACAAGAAATCAGCCTTCAAAAACTTAACCGGCAGAAAATATTTTTTTGAAGAAATCCCTAACCCCCGGGGTCACAATTTCAGCAAAAATCTGACTTTTGGCAATTCACTCAAAAATGGTGCCAAAAGCTTGAAAATGCTCCCCTGAAAGGTTTGGCACTCGAAACAGAAGGCATTTTATCACAGGACAAGAAATCAGCCCTCAAAAACTTAACCGGCAGAAAATATTTTTTTGAAAAAATCCCTAACCCCCGGGGTCACAATTTCAGCAAAAATCTGGCTTTTGGCAATTCACTCAAAAATGGTGCCAAAAGCTTGAAAATGCTCTCCTGAAAGGTTTGGCACTCGAAACAGAAGGCCTTTTATCACAGGACAAGAAATCAGCCCTCAAAAACTTAACCGGCAGAAAATATTTTTTTGAAGAAATCCCTCACCCCCGGGGTCACAATTTCAGCAAAAATCTGACTTTTGGCAATTCACTCAAAAATGGTGCCAAAAGCTTGAAAATGCTCTCCTGAAAGGTTTGGCACTCGAAACAGAAGGCCTTTTATCACAGGACAAGAAACAGCTCTCAAAAACTTAACCGGCAGAAAATTTTTTTTTGAAAAAATCCCTAACCCCCGGGGTCACAATTTCAGCAAAAATCTGGCTTTTGGCAATTCACTCAAAAATGGTGCCAAAAGCTTGAAAATGCTCCCCTGAAAGGTTTGGCAGTCAAAACAGAAGGCTTTTTATCACAGGACAAGAAATCAGCCCTCAAAAACCTAACCGGCGGAAAAGACTTTTTTGAAAAGATTCCTAAGCCCCGGGGTCACAATTTCAGCAAAAATCTGGCTTTTGGCAATTCACTCAAAAATGGTGCCAAAAGCTTGAAAATGCTCCCCTGAAAGGTTTGGCAGTCAAAACAGAAGGCTTTTTATCACAGGACAAGAAGTCAGCCCTCAAAAACTTAACCGGCAGAAAATATTTTTTTGAAAAACTCCCTAAGCCCTGGGGTCACAATTTCAGCAAAAATCTGGCTTTTGGCAATTCACTCAAAAATGGTGCCAAAAGCTTGAAAATGCTCCCCTGAAAGGTTTGGCAGTCAAAACAGAAGGCTTTTTATCACAGGACAAGAAATCAGCCCTCAAAAACCTAACCGGCGGAAAAGACTTTTTTGAAAAAATTCCTAAGCCCCGGGGTCACAATTTCAGCAAAAATCTGGCTTTTGGCAATTCACTCAAAAATGGTGCCAAAAGCTTTTAAATGCTCCCCTGAAAGGTTTTTCACTCGAAACAGAAGGCTTTTTATCACAGGACAAGAAATCAGCCCTCAAAAACTTAACCGGCAGAAAATATTTTTTTGAAAAAATCCCTAACCCCTGGGGTCACAATTTCAGCAAAAATCTGACTTTTGGCAATTCACTCAAAAATGGTTCCAAAAGCTTGAAAATGCTCCCCTGAAAGGTTTGGCACTCGAAACAGAAGGCTTTTTATCACAGGACAAGAAATCAGCCCTCAAAAACTTAACCGGCAGAAAATATTTTTTTGAAGAAATCCCTAACCCCCGGGGTCACAATTTCAGCAAAAATCTGACTTTTGGCAATTCACTCAAAAATGGTGCCAAAAGCTTGAAAATGCTCTCCTGAAAGGTTTGGCACTCGAAACAGAAGGCTTTTTATCACAGGACAAGTAATCAGCCCTCAAAAACTTAACCGGCAGTAAATATTTTTTTGAAGAAATCCCTAAGCCCTGGGGTCACAATTTCATCACAAATCTGACTTTTGGCAATTCACTCAAAAATGGTGCCAAAAGCTTGAAAATGCTCCCCTGAAAGGTTTGGCAGTCAAAACAGAAGGCTTTTTATCACAGGACAAGAAATCAGCCCTCAAAAACCTAACCGGCGGAAAAGACTTTTTTGAAAAAATTCCTAAGCCCCGGGGTCACAATTTCAGCAAAAATCTGGCTTTTGGCAATTCACTCAAAAATGGTGCCAAAAGCTTGAAAATGCTCTCCTGAAAGGTTTGGCACTCGAAACAGAAGGCCTTTTATCACAGGACAAGAAATCAGCCCTCAAAAACTTAACCGGCAGAAAATATTTTTTTGAAGAAATCCCTCACCCCCGGGGTCACAATTTCAGCAAAAATCTGACTTTTGGCAATTCACTCAAAAATGGTGCCAAAAGCTTGAAAATGCTCTCCTGAAAGGTTTGGCACTCGAAACAGAAGGCCTTTTATCACAGGACAAGAAACAGCTCTCAAAAACTTAACCGGCAGAAAATTTTTTTTTGAAAAAATCCCTAACCCCCGGGGTCACAATTTCAGCAAAAATCTGGCTTTTGGCAATTCACTCAAAAATGGTGCCAAAAGCTTGAAAATGCTCCCCTGAAAGGTTTGGCAGTCAAAACAGAAGGCTTTTTATCACAGGACAAGAAATCAGCCCTCAAAAACCTAACCGGCGGAAAAGACTTTTTTGAAAAGATTCCTAAGCCCCGGGGTCACAATTTCAGCAAAAATCTGGCTTTTGGCAATTCACTCAAAAATGGTGCCAAAAGCTTGAAAATGCTCCCCTGAAAGGTTTGGCAGTCAAAACAGAAGGCTTTTTATCACAGGACAAGAAGTCAGCCCTCAAAAACTTAACCGGCAGAAAATATTTTTTTGAAAAACTCCCTAAGCCCTGGGGTCACAATTTCAGCAAAAATCTGGCTTTTGGCAATTCACTCAAAAATGGTGCCAAAAGCTTGAAAATGCTCCCCTGAAAGGTTTGGCAGTCAAAACAGAAGGCTTTTTATCACAGGACAAGAAATCAGCCCTCAAAAACCTAACCGGCGGAAAAGACTTTTTTGAAAAAATTCCTAAGCCCCGGGGTCACAATTTCAGCAAAAATCTGGCTTTTGGCAATTCACTCAAAAATGGTGCCAAAAGCTTTTAAATGCTCCCCTGAAAGGTTTTTCACTCGAAACAGAAGGCTTTTTATCACAGGACAAGAAATCAGCCCTCAAAAACTTAACCGGCAGAAAATATTTTTTTGAAAAAATCCCTAACCCCTGGGGTCACAATTTCAGCAAAAATCTGACTTTTGGCAATTCACTCAAAAATGGTTCCAAAAGCTTGAAAATGCTCCCCTGAAAGGTTTGGCACTCGAAACAGAAGGCTTTTTATCACAGGACAAGAAATCAGCCTTCAAAAACTTAACCGGCAGAAAATATTTTTTTGAAGAAATCCCTAACCCCCGGGGTCACAATTTCAGCAAAAATCTGACTTTTGGCAATTCACTCAAAAATGGTGCCAAAAGCTTGAAAATGCTCCCCTGAAAGGTTTGGCACTCGAAACAGAAGGCATTTTATCACAGGACAAGAAATCAGCCCTCAAAAACTTAACCGGCAGAAAATATTTTTTTGAAAAAATCCCTAACCCCCGGGGTCACAATTTCAGCAAAAATCTGGCTTTTGGCAATTCACTCAAAAATGGTGCCAAAAGCTTGAAAATGCTCTCCTGAAAGGTTTGGCACTCGAAACAGAAGGCCTTTTATCACAGGACAAGAAATCAGCCCTCAAAAACTTAACCGGCAGAAAATATTTTTTTGAAGAAATCCCTCACCCCCGGGGTCACAATTTCAGCAAAAATCTGACTTTTGGCAATTCACTCAAAAATGGTGCCAAAAGCTTGAAAATGCTCTCCTGAAAGGTTTGGCACTCGAAACAGAAGGCCTTTTATCACAGGACAAGAAACAGCTCTCAAAAACTTAACCGGCAGAAAATTTTTTTTTGAAAAAATCCCTAACCCCCGGGGTCACAATTTCAGCAAAAATCTGGCTTTTGGCAATTCACTCAAAAATGGTGCCAAAAGCTTGAAAATGCTCCCCTGAAAGGTTTGGCAGTCAAAACAGAAGGCTTTTTATCACAGGACAAGAAATCAGCCCTCAAAAACCTAACCGGCGGAAAAGACTTTTTTGAAAAAATCCCTAAGCCCCGGGGTCACAATTTCAGCAAAAATCTGGCTTTTGGCAATTCACTCAAAAATGGTGCCAAAAGCTTGAAAATGCTCCCCTGAAATGTTTGGCAGTCAAAACAGAAGGCTTTTTATCACAGGACAAGAAGTCAGCCCTCAAAAACTTAACCGGCAGAAAATATTTTTTTGAAAAACTCCCTAAGCCCTGGGGTCACAATTTCAGCAAAAATCTGGCTTTTGGCAATTCACTCAAAAATGGTGCCAAAAGCTTGAAAATGCTCCCCTGAAAGGTTTGGCAGTCAAAACAGAAGGCTTTTTATCACAGGACAAGAAATCAGCCCTCAAAAACCTAACCGGCGGAAAAGACTTTTTTGAAAAAATTCCTAAGCCCCGGGGTCACAATTTCAGCAAAAATCTGGCTTTTGGCAATTCACTCAAAAATGGTGCCAAAAGCTTTTAAATGCTCCCCTGAAAGGTTTTTCACTCGAAACAGAAGGCTTTTTATCACAGGACAAGAAATCAGCCCTCAAAAACTTAACCGGCAGAAAATATTTTTTTGAAAAAATCCCTAACCCCTGGGGTCACAATTTCAGCAAAAATCTGACTTTTGGCAATTCACTCAAAAATGGTTCCAAAAGCTTGAAAATGCTCCCCTGAAAGGTTTGGCACTCGAAACAGAAGGCTTTTTATCACAGGACAAGAAATCAGCCCTCAAAAACTTAACCGGCAGAAAATATTTTTTTGAAGAAATCCCTAACCCCCGGGGTCACAATTTCAGCAAAAATCTGACTTTTGGCAATTCACTCAAAAATGGTGCCAAAAGCTTGAAAATGCTCTCCTGAAAGGTTTGGCACTCGAAACAGAAGGCTTTTTATCACAGGACAAGTAATCAGCCCTCAAAAACTTAACCGGCAGTAAATATTTTTTTGAAGAAATCCCTAAGCCCTGGGGTCACAATTTCATCACAAATCTGACTTTTGGCAATTCACTCAAAAATGGTGCCAAAAGCTTGAAAATGCTCCCCTGAAAGGTTTGGCAGTCAAAACAGAAGGCTTTTTATCACAGGACAAGAAATCAGCCCTCAAAAACCTAACCGGCGGAAAAGACTTTTTTGAAAAAATTCCTAAGCCCCGGGGTCACAATTTCAGCAAAAATCTGGCTTTTGGCAATTCACTCAAAAATGGTGCCAAAAGCTTGAAAATGCTCCCCTGATAGGTTTGGCACTCAAAACAGAAGGGTTTTTATCACAGGACAAGAAATCAGCCCTCAAAAACTTAACCGGCAGAAAATATTTTTTTGAAGAAATTCCTAACCCCCGGGGTCACAATTTCAGCAAAAATCTGACTTTTGGCAATTCACTCAAAAATGGTGCCAAAAGCTTGAAAATGTTCTCCGGAAATGTTTGGCAGTCGAAACAGAAGGCATTTTATCACAGGACAAGAAATCAGCCCTCAAAAACTTTACCGGCAGAAAATATTTTTTTGAAAAAATCGCTCACCCCCGGGGTCACAATTTCAGCAAAAATCTGACTTTGGGCAATTCACTCAAAAATGATTCCAAAAGCTTGAAAATGTTCTCCTGAAATGTTTGGCAGTCGAAACAGAAGGCTTGTTATCACAGGACAAGAAATCAGCCCTCAAAAACCTAACCGGTGGATAAGACTTTTTTGAAAAAAATCCTAAGCCCCGGGGTCACAATTTCAGCAAAAATCTGACTTTTGGCAATTCACTCAAAAATGGTGCCAAAAGCTTGAAAATGTTCTCCTGAAATGTTTGGCAGTCGAAACAGAAGGCTTGTTATCACAGGACAAGAAATCAGCCCTCAAAAACCTAACCGGCGGAAAAGACTTTTTTGAAAAAATTCCTAAGCCCCGGGGTCACAATTTCAGCAAAAATCTGGCTTTTGGCAATTCACTCAAAAACGGTGCCAAAAGCTTGAAAATGCTCTCCTGAAAGGTTTGGCACTCGAAACAGAAGGCTTTTTATCACAGGACAAGTAATCAGCCCTCAAAAACTTAACTGGCAGTAAATATTTTTTTGAAGAAATCCCTAAGCCCTGGGGTCACAATTTCATCAAAAATCTGACTTTTGGCAATTCACTCAAAAATGGTGCCAAAAGCTTGAAAATGCTCCCCTGAAAGGTTTGGCAGTCAAAACAGAAGGCTTTTTATCACAGGACAAGAAATCAGCCCTCAAAAACCTAACCGGCGGAAAAGACTTTTTGAAAAAATTCCTAAGCCCCGGGGTCACAATTTCAGCAAAAATCTGGCTTTTGGCAATTCACTCAAAAATGGTGCCAAAAGCTTGAAAATGCTCCCCTGATAGGTTTGGCACTCAAAACAGAAGGGTTTTTATCACAGGACAAGAAATCAGCCCTCAAAAACTTAACCGGCAGAAAATATTTTTTTGAAGAAATTCCTAACCCCCGGGGTCACAATTTCAGCAAAAATCTGACTTTTGGCAATTCACTCCAAAATGGTGCCAACTGGATGCAAATGCTCCCCAGATAGCTTTGGCGATGGAAACAGAAGGCATTTTATCACAGGACAAGAAATCAGCCCTCAAAAACTTAACCGACAGAAAATATTTTTTTGAAAAAATCCCTAAGCCCCGGGGTCACAATTTCAGCAAAAATCTGACTTTTGGCAATTCACTCAAAAATGGTGCCAAAAGCTTGAAAATGTTCTCCGGAAATGTTTGGCAGTCGAAACAGAAGGCATTTTATCACAGGACAAGAAATCAGCCCTCAAAAACTTAACCGGCAGAAAATATTTTTTTGAAAAAATCGCTCACCCCCGGGGTCACAATTTCAGCAAAAATCTGACTTTTGGCAATTCACTCAAAAATGGTGCCAAAAGCTTGAAAATGCTCCCCTGAAAGGTTTGGCACTCGAAACAGAAGGCTTTTTATCACAGGACAAGAAATCAGCCCTCAAAAACTTAACCCACAGAAAATATTTTTTTGAAGAAATCCCTAACCCCCGGGGTCACAATTTCAGCAAAAATCTGACTTTTGGCAACTCACTCAAAAATGGTGCCAAAAGCTTGAATATGTTCTCCTGAAATGTTTGGCACTCGAAACAGAAGGCTTGTTATCACAGGACGAGAAATCAGCCCTCAAAAACCTAACCGACGGAAAAGACTTTTTTGAAAAAATGCCTAAGCCCCGGGGTCACAATTTCAGCCAAAATCTGGCTTTTGGCAATTCACTCAAAAATGGTGCCAAAAGCTTGAAAATGCTCTCCTGAAAGGTTTGGCACTCGAAACTGAAGGCATTTTATCACAGGACAAGAAATCAGCCCTCAAAAACTTAACCGGCAGAAAATATTTTTTTGAAGAAATCCCTAACCCCCGGGGTCACAATTTCAGCAAATATCTGACTTTGGCAATTCACTCAAAAATGGTTCCAAAAGCTTGAAAATGTTCTCCTGAAATGTTTGGCACTCGAAACAGAAGGCTTGTTATCACAGGACAAGAAATCAGCCCTCAGAAACCTAACCGGCGGAAAAGACTTTTTGAAAAAATTCCTAAGCCCCGGGGTCACAATTTCAGCCAAAATCTGGCTTTTGGCAATTCACTCAAAAATGGTGCCAAAAGCTTGAAAATGCTCCCCTGAAAGGTTTGGCACTCGAAACAGAAGGCTTTTTATCACAGGACAAGAAATCAGCCCTCAAAAACTTAACCGGCAGAAAATATTTTTTTGAAAAAATCCCTAACCCCCGGGGTCACAATTTCAGCAAAAATCTGACTTTTGGCAATTCACTCAAAAATGGTGTCAAAAACTTTAAAATGCTCTCCTGAAAGGTTTGGCACTCGAAACAGAAGGCTTGTTATCACAGGACAAGAAATCAGCCCTCAAAAACTTAACCGGCAGAAAATATTTTTTTGAAAAAATCCCTAACCCCCGGGGTCACAATTTCAGCAAAAATCTGACTTTTGGCAATTCACACAAAAAAGGTTCCAAAAGCTTGAAAATGCTCTCCTGAAAGGTTTGGCACTCGAAACAGAAGGCATTTTATCACAGGACAAGAAATCAGCCCTCAAAAACTTAACAGGCAGAAATTTCTTTTCAAAAAATCCCTAACCCCCGGGTCACAATTTCAGCAAAAATCTGACTTTTGGCAATTCACTCAAAAATGGTGCCAAAAACTTTAAAATGCTCTCCTGAAAGGTTTCGCACTCGAAACAGAAGGCTTGTTATCACAGGACAAGAAATCAGCCCTCAAAAACTTAACCGGCATAAAATATTTTTTTGAAGAAATCCTAACCACCGGGGTCTCAATTTCAGCAAAAATCTGACTTTTGGCAATTCACTCAAAAATGGTGCCAAAAGCTTGAAAATGCTCTCCTGAAAGGTTTGGCACTCGAAACAGAAGGCATTTTATCACAGGACAAGAAATCAGCCCTCAAAAACTTAGCCGGCAGAAAAGACTTTTTTGAAAAAATTCCTAAGCCCGGGGTCACAATTTCAGCAAAAATCTGACTTTTGGCAATTCACTCAAAAATGGTGCTAAAAGCTTGAAAATGCTCTCCTGAAAGGTTTGGCACTCGAAACAGAAGGCATTTTATCACAGGACAAGAAATCAGCCCTCAAAAACGTAACCGGCAGAAAATATTTTTTTGAAAAAATCCCTAACCCCCAGGGTCACAATTTCAGCAAAAATCTGACTTTTGGCAATTCACTCAAAAATGGTTCCAAACGCTTGAAAATGTTCTCCTGAAATGTTTGGCACTCGAAACAGAAGGCTTGTTATCACAGGACAAGAAATCAGCCCTCAGAAACCTAACCGGCGGAAAAGACTTTTTTGAAAAAATTCCAAACCCCCGGGGTCACAATTTCAGTAAAAATCTGACTTTTGGCAATTCACTCAAAAATGGTGCCAAAAACTTTAAAATGCTCTCCTGAAAGGTTTGGCACTCGAAACAGAAGGCATTTTATCACAGGACAAGAAATCAGCCCTCAAAAACTTAACCGGCAGAAAATATTTTTTTGAAAAAATCCCTAACCCCCGGGGTCACAATTTCAGCAAAAATCTGACTTTTGGCAATTCACTCAAAAATGGTGCCAAAAGCTTGAAAATGTTCTCCTGAAATGTTTGGCATTCGAAACAGAAGGCTTGTTATCACAGGACAAGAAATCAGCCCTCAAAAACCTAACCGGCGGAAAAGACTTTTTGAAAAAATTCCTAAGCCCAGTGGTCACAATTTCAGCAAAAATATGACTTTTGGCAATTCACTCAAAAATGGTTCCAAAAGCTTGAAAATGTTCTCCTGAAATGTTTGGCACTCGAAACAGAAGGCATTTTATCACAGGACAAGAAATCAGCCCTCAAAAACTTAACCGGCAGAAAATATTTTTTTGAAAAAATCCCTCACCCCCGGGGTCACAATTTCAGCAAAAATCTGACTTTTGGCAATTCACTCAAAAATGGTGCCAAAAGCTTGAAAATGCTCCCCTGAAAGGTTTGGCACTCGAAACAAAAGGCCTTTTATCACAGGACAAGAAATCAGCCTTCAAAAACTTAACCGGCAGAAAATATTTTTTTGAAAAAATCCCTAACCCCCGGGGTCACAATTTCAGCAAAAATCTGACTTTTCGCAATTCACTCAAAAATGGTGCCAAAAGCTTGAAAATGCTCTCCTGAAATGTTTGGCACTCGAAACAGAAGGCTTGTTATCACAGGACAAGAAATCAGCCCTCAAAAACTTAACCGGCAGAAAATATTTTTTTGAAGAAATCCCTAACCCCCGGGGTCACAATTTCAGCAAAAATCTGACTTTTGGCAATTCACTCAAAAATGGTGCCAAAAGCTTGAAAATGCTCCCCTGAAAGGTTTGGCACTCGAAACAGAAGGCCTTTTATCACAGGAGAAGAAATCAGCCCTCAAAAACTTAACCGGCAGAAAATATTTTTTTGAAGAAATCCCTCACCCCCGGGGTCACAATTTCAGCAAAAATCTGACTTTTGGCAATTCACTCAAAAATGGTGCCAAAAGCTTGAAAATGCTCCCCTGAAAGGTTTTTCACTCGAAACAGAAGGCCTTTTATCACAGGACAAGAAATCAGCCTTCAAAAACTTAACCGGCAGAAAATATTTTTTTGAAGAAATCCCTAACCCCCGGGGTCACAATTTCAGCAAAAATCTGACTTTTGGCAATTCACTCAAAAATGGTGCCAAAAGCTTGAAAATGCTCCCCTGAAAGGTTTGGCACTCGAAACAGAAGGCATTTTATCACAGGACAAGAAATCAGCCCTCAAAAACTTAACCGGCAGAAAATATTTTTTTGAAAAAATCCCTAACCCCCGGGGTCACAATTTCAGCAAAAATCTGGCTTTTGGCAATTCACTCAAAAATGGTGCCAAAAGCTTGAAAATGCTCTCCTGAAAGGTTTGGCACTCGAAACAGAAGGCCTTTTATCACAGGACAAGAAATCAGCCCTCAAAAACTTAACCGGCAGAAAATATTTTTTTGAAGAAATCCCTCACCCCCGGGGTCACAATTTCAGCAAAAATCTGACTTTTGGCAATTCACTCAAAAATGGTGCCAAAAGCTTGAAAATGCTCTCCTGAAAGGTTGGCACTTATCACAGGACAAGAAACAGCTCTCAAAAACTTAACCGGCAGAAAATTTTTTTTTGAAAAAATCCCTAACCCCCGGGGTCACAATTTCAGCAAAAATCTGGCTTTTGGCAATTCACTCAAAAATGGTGCCAAAAGCTTGAAAATGCTCCCCTGAAAGGTTTGGCAGTCAAAACAGAAGGCTTTTTATCACAGGACAAGAAATCAGCCCTCAAAAACCTAACCGGCGGAAAAGACTTTTTTGAAAAGATTCCTAAGCCCCGGGGTCACAATTTCAGCAAAAATCTGGCTTTTGGCAATTCACTCAAAAATGGTGCCAAAAGCTTGAAAATGCTCCCTGAAAGGTTTGGCAGTCAAAACAGAAGGCTTTTTATCACAGGACAAGAAGTCAGCCCTCAAAAACTTAACCGGCAGAAAATATTTTTTTGAAAAACTCCTAAGCCCTGGGGTCACAATTTCAGCAAAAATCTGGCTTTTGGCAATTCACTCAAAAATGGTGCCAAAAGCTTGAAAATGCTCCCCTGAAAGGTTTGGCAGTCAAAACAGAAGGCTTTTTATCACAGGACAAGAATCAGCCCTCAAAAACCTAACCGGCGGAAAAGACTTTTTTGAAAAAATTCCTAAGCCCCGGGGTCACAATTTCAGCAAAAATCTGGCTTTTGGCAATTCACTCAAAAATGGTGCCAAAAGCTTTTAAATGCTCCCCTGAAAGGTTTTTCACTCGAAACAGAAGGCTTTTTATCACAGGAACAAGAAATCAGCCTCAAAAACTTAACCGGCAGAAAATATTTTTTTGAAAAAATCCCTAACCCTGGGGTCACAATTTCAGCAAAAATCTGACTTTTGGCAATTCACTCAAAAATGGTTCCAAAAGCTTGAAAATGCTCCCCTGAAAGGTTTGGCACTCGAAACAGAAGGCTTTTTATCACAGGACAAGAATCAGCCCTCAAAAACTTAACCGGCAGAAAATATTTTTTTGAAGAAATCCCTAACCCCCGGGGTCACAATTTCAGCAAAAATCTG
Organism: Podarcis vaucheri; assembly: GCF_965113315.1. NCBI lineage: Eukaryota > Metazoa > Chordata > Lepidosauria > Squamata > Lacertidae > Podarcis > Podarcis vaucheri. The sequence goes on from NC_138764.1 coordinate 12,713,677, forward strand.
ACTTTTGGCAATTCACTCAAAAATGGTTGCAAAAGCTTGAAAATGCTCTCCTGAAAGGTTTGGCACTCGAAACAGAAGGCTTTTTATCACAGGGACAAGTAATCAGCCCTCAAAACTTAACCGGCAGTAAATATTTTTTTGAAGAAATCCCTAAGCCCTGGGGTCACAATTTCATCACAAATCTGACTTTTGGCAATTCACTCAAAAATGGTGCCAAAAGCTTGAAAATGCTCCCCTGAAAGGTTTGGCAGTCAAAACAGAAGGCTTTTTATCACAGGACAAGAAATCAGCCCTCAAAAACCTAACCGGCGGAAAAGACTTTTTTGAAAAAATTCCTAAGCCCCGGGGTCACAATTTCAGCAAAAATCTGGCTTTTGGCAATTCACTCAAAAATGGTGCCAAAAGCTTGAAAATGCTCCCCTGATAGGTTTGGCACTCAAAACAGAAGGGTTTTATCACAGGACAAGAAATCAGCCCTCAAAAACTTAACCGGCAGAAAATATTTTTTTGAAGAAATTCCTAACCCCCGGGGTCACAATTTCAGCAAAAATCTGACTTTTGGCAATTCACTCAAAATGGTGCCAAAAGCTTGAAAATGTTCTCCGAAATGTTTGGCAGTCGAAACAGAAGGCATTTTATCACAGGACAAGAAATCAGCCCTCAAAAACTTTACCGGCAGAAAATATTTTTTTGAAAAATCGCTCACCCCCGGGGTCACAATTTCAGCAAAAATCTGACTTTGGGCAATTCACTCAAAAATGATTCCAAAAGCTTGAAAATGTTCTCCTGAAATGTTTGGCAGTCGAAACAGAAGGCTTGTTATCACAGGACAAGAAATCAGCCCTCAAAAACCTAACCGGTGGATAAGACTTTTTTGAAAAAAATCCTAAGCCCCGGGGTCACAATTTCAGCAAAAATCTGACTTTTGGCAATTCACTCAAAAATGGTGCCAAAAGCTTGAAAATGTTCTCCTGAAAATGTTTGGCAGTCGAAACAGAAGGCTTGTTATCACAGGACAAGAAATCAGCCCTCAAAAACCTAACCGGCGGAAAAGACTTTTTTGAAAAAATTCCTAAGCCCCGGGGTCACAATTTCAGCAAAAATCTGGCTTTTGGCAATTCACTCAAAAACGGTGCCAAAAGCTTGAAAATGCTCTCCTGAAAGGTTTGGCACTCGAAACAGAAGGCTTTTTATCACAGGACAAGTAATCAGCCCTCAAAAACTTAACTGGCAGTAAATATTTTTTTGAAGAAATCCCTAAGCCCTGGGGTCACAATTTCATCAAAAATCTGACTTTTGGCAATTCACCTCAAAAATGGTGCCAAAAGCTTGAAAATGCTCCCCTGAAAGTTTGGCAGTCAAAACAGAAGGCTTTTTATCACAGGACAAGAATCAGCCCTCAAAAACCTAACCGGCGGAAAAGACTTTTTTGAAAAAATTCCTAAGCCCCGGGGTCACAATTTCAGCAAAAATCTGGCTTTTGGCAATTCACTCAAAAATGGTGCCAAAAGCTTGAAAATGCTCCCCTGATAGGTTTGGCACTCAAAACAGAAGGGTTTTTATCACAGGACAAGAAATCCAGCCCTCAAAAACTTAACCGGCAGAAAATATTTTTTGAAGAAATTCCTAACCCCCGGGGTCACAATTTCAGCAAAAATCTGACTTTTGGCAATTCACTCCAAAATGGTGCCAACTGGATGCAAATGCTCCCAGATAGCTTTGGCGATGGAAACAGAAGGCATTTTATCACAGGACAAGAAATCAGCCCTCAAAAACTTAACCGACAGAAAATATTTTTTTGAAAAATCCCTAAGCCCCGGGGTCACAATTTCAGCAAAAATCTGACTTTTGGCAATTCACTCAAAAATGGTGCCAAAAGCTTGAAAATGTTCTCCGGAAATGTTTGGCAGTCGAAACAGAAGGCATTTTATCACAGGACAAGAAATCAGCCCTCAAAAACTTAACCGGCAGAAAATATTTTTTTGAAAAAATCGCTCACCCCCGGGGTCACAATTTCAGCAAAAATCTGACTTTTGGCAATTCACTCAAAAATGGTGCCAAAAGCTTGAAAATGCTCCCCTGAAAGGTTTGGCACTCGAAACAGAAGGCTTTTTATCACAGGACAAGAAATCAGCCCTCAAAAACTTAACCCACAGAAAATATTTTTTTGAAGAAATCCCTAACCCCCGGGGTCACAATTTCAGCAAAAATCTGACTTTGGCAACTCACTCAAAAATGGTGCCAAAAGCTTGAATATGTTCTCCTGAAATGTTTGGCACTCGAAACAGAAGGCTTGTTATCACAGGACGAGAAATCAGCCCTCAAAAACCTAACCGACGGAAAAGACTTTTTTGAAAAAATGCCTAAGCCCCGGGTCACAATTTCAGCAAAAATCTGACTTTTGGCAATTCACTCAAAAATGGTGCCAAAAGCTTGAAAATGATCCCCTGAAAGGTTTGGCACTCGAAACAGAAGGCATTTTATCACAGGACAAGAAATCAGCCCTCAAAAACTTAACCGGCAGAAAATATTTTTTTGAAAAAATCCCTAACCCCCCGGGGTCACAATTTCAGCAAAAATCTGACTTTTGGCAGTTCACTCAAAAATGGTGCCAAAAGCTTCAAAATGCTCTACTGAAAGGTTTGGCACTCGAAACAGAAGGCATTTTATCACAGGACAAGAAATCAGCCCTCAAAAACTTAACCAGCAGAAAATATTTTTTTCAAGAAATCCGTAACCCCCGGGGTCACAATTTCAGCAAAAATCTGACTTTTGGCAATTCACTCAAAAATAGTGCCAAAAGCTTGAAAATGCTCCCCTGAAAGGTTTGGCAGTCAAAACAGAAGGCTTTTTATCACAGGACAAGAAATCAGCCCTCAAAAACCTAACCGGCGGAAAAGACTTTTTTGAAAAAATGCCTAAGCCCCGGGGTCACAATTTCAGCAAAAATCTGACTTTTGGCAACTCACTCAAAAATGGTGCCAAAAGCTTGAATATGTTCTCCTGAAATGTTTGGCACTCGAAACAGAAGGCTTGTTATCACAGGACGAGAAATCAGCCCTCAAAAACCTAACCGGCGGAAAAGACTTTTTTGAAAAAATGCCTAAGCCCCGGGGTCACAATTTCAGCAAAAATCTGACTTTTGGCAATTCACTCAAAAATGGTGCCAAAAGCTTGAAAATGATCCCCTGAAATGTTTGGCACTCGAAACAGAAGGCTTGTTATCACAGGACGAGAAATCACCCCTCAAAAACCTAAACGGCGGAAAAGACTTTTTTGAAAAAATTCCTAAGCCCCGGGGTCACAATTTCAGCAAAAATCTGACTTTTGGCAACTCACTCAAAAATGGTGCCAAAAGCTTGAATATGTTCTCCTGAAATGTTTGGCACTCGAAACAGAAGGCTTGTTATCACAGGACG